>NC_048298.1:169190312-169233103 GCF_013100865.1 Trachemys scripta elegans | reverse complement strand
AAGAACAGGAGTACTTGTGGCACCTTAGAGACTAACAAATTTATTAGAGCATAAGCTTTCGTGGACTACAGCCCACTTCTCCGGATGCAAGTGGGCTGTAGTCCACGAAAGCTTATGCTCTAATAAATTTGTTAGTCTCTAAGGTGCCACAAGTACTCCTGTTCTTTTTGTGGATACAGACTAACATGGCTGCTACTCTGAAAACTATCCTAGTGAACACGCAGGTAGTTTTGGTGCCCTTGACACTTAGCTGAGCCTTAAATTGCTGACTCCACAACCTTTGTTTCGGGAGTTAAGTCGCTGTGGCTATGAGGACCAAAGTAGAAATTTTAAGAGTCCTGCTTCAGATATTGATTTATGTAAGCATTTCAGTATTGTTGGAGAGATTGCAAGAAATACAAGGAGAGAACTTCAACTTCTTCCCCCATCATACTAGAAGACTCCCACTGCTCATTCTCCTCCCCAGTACTCGTTCTAGGAGGCTGCTTTCCCTGACACTCATGGCATTTTTATAAATTTAAACAAAAATAAAACAAAATAAAATCTAAAAACACAGTTACTTCAGCTTATTTTATTTGCTTGAATAAGATAGCATGACAAAATTATTTTAAGTGTAGTAGATAGAAGGCACTCTGGACTTGTGTGTTCCCTTCCATTATCTATTGCAAACTTCTCTCTTTACATACAGTACATTTTATCAAATATTACATTTACTGAAAAATTTCATTCACACAACAAGCATACACAGTATTAAGCTCTCAATCACCCTGCACTGACATTCCAAATTTAACATGCAATGTCGAGTTCCTGCAGTTTTTCTAACCTTACTATGCCAATACGTGGCAGTGACATCTCTAATTTAGTAGAAACATTTTCTAAACACCTCCCTCCTTAGTTAGTTTACTTAGTATTGTGAAAAGACGAGCTGACATACCTTATTTCTATTTTGATTCCTGCCTATACTTCACATAAATATTTATTACCTTCATTTTTCTGCACTGTCAGAAAAAACATTCCTGCACTTTATTGAAAACAATGTTGTTCAAGCTGAATAAAAAGCTTATTAAACATGCAAAAATTATTTCACATTATCTGTGATATATTTAATATAGTGTATAAACCTCATAAGAGCATAAGAACATAAGAATGGCCAGACTGGGTCAAACCATTGGTCCATCTAGTCGAGTATCTTGTCTTCTGCAGCAGTCAATGTCAGAGGTTTCAGAGGGAATGGACAGAACAAGGAAATCATTAAGTGATCAGTCCGATCATTCAGTCCTAGCCTCTGGCAGTCAGAGGTTTATGGACACCCGGGGCATGGAGTTGTGTCCCTCACCATCTTGGCTAATAGCCACTGAGGGACCTATCCTTCCTGAACTTGTCTAATTCTCTATTGAACCCAGTCATATTTTTGGCCTTCAAAACATCCCCTGGCACAACGAATGCCACGAGTTGACTGTGCATTGTGTGAAGAAGTACTTCCTTATGTTTTTTCAAACCTGCTGTCTATTCATTTAATTGGGTGACACCTGGTTCTTGTGTTATGTGAAAGGGTAATACTTGCCTATTCACTTTCTCCACACCATTCATGATTTTACAGACCTCGGTCATATCCCCCCTAGTCTCTTTTTTTAAGCAGAACAGTCCCAGTCTTTTTAATCTCTTCTTATATGAACGCTGTTCCATACCCATAATCTTTATTTTTTGGACCCTTTCTGTACCTTTTCCAATTCTAATACATCTTTTTAGAAATGGGGTGACCACAATTGCATACAGTATTCAAGATGTGGGCATAGCATGGATTTATGAAGTAGCATTATGATATTTTCTGTGTTCTTATCTCTACCTTTCTTAATGGTTCCTAACATAGTTAGCTTTTTTGACTGCTATTGCACATTGAGCAGATGTTTTCAGAGAACTATACATAGTGACTCTAGGATCTCTTTCTTGAGTGGTAACAGCTAATATTACCACAACATTTGGTATGTATAGTTGGGGTTATATTTTGCAATGTGCATTACTTGCAGTTAACACTGGATATCATCTGCCATTTTGTGGCCCCATCACCCAGTTTTGAGAGATTCCCTTTGTAACTCTACACAGTCAGCTTGGACTTACCTATTGAGTAAAATTTTGCATTGTCTGCAAATTTGCCACCTCACTGTTTATCCTCTTTTCCAGATCATTCATGAATAAGTTGAGGAACACTGATCCTAGGACAGATCCCTGGGAGATCCTGCTATTTACCATTTTCCATTGTGAAAACTGAACATTTATTCCTACCTTTTGTTTCCTATCTTTTAAACAGTTAATGATTTATGAGAGGACTGTCCTTCCTATCCCACAATTGCATACTTTGCTTAAGAACTTTTGGCATGGGACCTTGTCAAAGGCTTTCTGGAAGGGCAAGTACACTATATCGATTGGATCACACTTGTTCATATGTTTGTTGACCCCTCTACAAATTCTAATAAATTGGTGAGCCATGATTTCCCTTTACAAAAGTGATGTTGACTCTTCCCCAAACACCATGTTCATTTAGGTGTCTGATCATTGTTCTTTATAATAGCTTCAACCAGTTTGTCTGGTACTGAAGTTAGGGTTTACCAGCCTGCAATTGCCAGGATTGCCTCTGGAGCATTTAAAAATAAATAAACAGATAAATAAATAAATTAGCATTACATTAGCTAGCCTCCAGTTACATGGTACAGAGGCTGATTTTAGTGATAGGCGAAGGTTTCTAACTATCAAAGGAGTGAAGTTCTGTAACAGCCTTCCAAGGAGAGCAGTGTACAGCAGAGCAAAAAGTCTAACTGGCTTCAATATTAAGCTTAACAAATTTAAGGATTTTTGCCGCCCCAAGTGGAGGAAAAAAAAAAAAAAGCCGCGATTGGGATCCGCGGCAATTTGGCGGCAGGTCCTTCCGTCTGAGAGGGACCCACCGCTGAATTGCCGCTGAAGAGCCGGACATGCTGCACCCTGCCAAGGGCCTCCCCAAGCACCAGCTTGCTGCGCTGGTGCCTGGAGCCGGCCCTGCGTACAGTGGCACCTAACTGATCTGCAACTGTTAACAGCAAATATCTTCAACAGTCAATGATAGGACACTAGATGAGGAAGTTTCTGAGTTACTACAGAGAATTCTTTCCTAGGTGCCTGGCTGGTGGGTTTTGCCTGCATGCTCAGGATCTAACTGATCACCATATTTGGGGTTGGGAAGGAACTTTTCCCTGGATCAGATTGGCCAAGACCCTGGGAGGTTTTAGATTCTGTTACTTGAAGTCTTTAAATCATTATTTGAGGACTTCAGTAACTCAGCTAGAGGTTATGGGTCTATTACAGGAGTGAGTCAGTGAAGTTCTGTGGCTTGCAATGTGCAGGAGGTCAGACTAGATGATCATGATGCTCCATTCTGACCTTAAAGTCAATGAGTCTATCTGGTTCTGGTGACACATTACTGTTTAATTTATGATTGTGTTCCAAACCCTCTACTGACACCTCAGTCTGGTACGATTACTCAGATCTGTCACCTAAAAAAAAAAAAAAAATAGCTGTGATGAGGCAATCTCCCTCACATCCTCTCCAGTCAAGACTGATGTAAAGAATCCATTTAGCTTGTCCATAACGGCCTTGCGTTCCTTGAGTGCTCTTTTGGCACTTTGATCATCATGGCCTCACTGATGGTTTGGAAGGCCTCCTGGTTCTGATGTACCTAAAAACATTGTTGCTGTTTATTTTTGTCTCTTTTACTAGTTGCTCTTCAAATTCTTTTTTGGCCTGCCTAATTATACTTTTACACTTGCCTCTAATCATCACTTTTAGCCAAGGTGGCATTTTTTTGATGGGAGTGGAGGGGGTAGAGTGGGGTTCTCTTGCTGTTTTTGTTCTTTTTTTTAATTTGGAGTATATATTTAGTGTGAGCTTCTATTATGGTGTTCTTAAAAAGTTTACATACAGTTTGGAGGCATTTCACTCTTGTGACTGTTCCTGTTAATTTCTGTTTAACAAGCCTGCTTGTTTTAGTGTAGCTTCCCCTTTTAAAAATAAGTGCTACTGTTGTGGGTGGGTTTATATAGTATGTCCACTCTACAAGGATGTTTAAATTTCATTACACTACGGTTGCTATTCCTGAGTGGTTCAGCTATATTCAACTCTTGGATCAGAACTTGTGCTCCACTTAAGACTAAATCAAGAATTGCCTCTTTCCTTGTGGGTTCCAGGACTAGCTGCTCCAAGAAGCAGTCATTAATGGTGTCTAGAATTTTTATCTTTGCATCCCATCATCAAGTGACATGTACCTAGTCAATATGGGGAAAGCTGAAATGCCTCATTATTATTGGGTTTTCTGTTTATTTAGCCTTTCTAATCTCCCTGAGTATTACACAGTCACCATCACCATCCTGGTCAGGTGGTCAGCAGTATATTCCTACAGCTATATTCTTATTATTCAAGCATGGAATTTCTATCCATAGAGATTCTAGGTACAGTTTGAGTCATTTAAGATTTTTACTATATTTTTACTATATTTGACTTTTTGCTTTTTTATCACGTACTCTGCCATTCCCTCACCAGCGTGACCTATTTTGTCATGTTTGTACCCTGATATTACTATGTCCCATTGATTATCATTCCACCAAGTTTCTGTGATGCTTAGTAGATCAATATCCTCATTTAATACCAGGCACTTAAATTCCCCCATCTTAGTATTTAAACTTCCTGTATTTGCATATAAGCCATTATAAAATTTTGAAAATATTTAGCTGTATGCCTTCATGGAATGTAATTGCATAAGACTCTTTTCATGCGACTTTCTCTTCAGCTCCTACCTGTACTTTATCAACTTCTATTCTCTCCTCTTTGCTAGGATATAGAGTATTCCTTTACATAAATCCTGCCCTAAGAGACATCTCTATCTGAACTGCATGCTTCTTTGGACCGGTCAGCTTTCCCCCAGCCCTTAGTTTAAAAACTCCTCTACAACATTTTTAGTTTTACATAAACAACACCCTTGTTCTAAGGTGGAGCCCATCCTTCCTGTACAGGATCCTCCTTTCCCAAAATGTTCTCCAGTTCCTAATAAATCTAAAGCCCTCTTTCAAATATCATTGTCTCATCCACTCATTGAGACCCTGCAGTTCTAATTGGCTCTGTCTGTGGAACTGCAAACATTGCAGAGAATGCTGCTATAGAGGTCCTGTACTTCAATCTCTTACCTACCAGCTTAAATTAGGCCCCTAGGACTTCTCTCCTACCTTCCCCTATGTCATTGCTACCTACATATACCACAATCTCCGGTTCCTCCTCAGAACCGCACATAAGTCTGTCTAGATGTCCTTATTCCTTCATGAAGGAAACAATATATTGTATCCACCGTAGATTATGTCAGTTATATCCATCATGAGGTTTCAAATGGATTTAGATTAGATATTTGTGATTCACATCATCTGCATTATTAAAATTGTGTGTGTGTGTGTGTGTGTGTGTGTGTGTGGGTGTGCACATTATATTATATATACAGGGCCGGTGCAAGGAAGTTTCGCGCCCTAGGCGGAACTTCCACTTTGCGACCCCCCTCCCCACCCCCCGAGCCCTGTGGCAGCTCCCCACCCCCCTCTGCCCTGAGGCCCCCCCCTCCCCACGGCAGCTCCCCACCTCAGTTCACCTCTGCTCCGCCTGAAGCAAACTCAGAGCTGCTATACGAATGTTATTTTAAGTAAGGGGAAGTTACTCACCTTGCAGTAACTGAAGTTCTTCGAGATGTGTCCCCCTATAGGTGCTCCTGTAACTTCAACTAATTTAACACTTTTTGAAATTAAAATATTTTTTGTAAACCCTAGAATGACTCAATTTAAATTTTCCTGTTGTAGACTACATTACATCTTAAAAGAGACTATTGCCTTTTGAAAAAAGTCAACTATGTATTTAAACTGAAATCTCCAACACTGTGATAAATACTGCAATTGCAGGATGTTGCCAGGTCATTTTACTTCATCACAAAGCCTACACGACAAAAGAAAATGGAGACTTTTAGCCCATATCACTTACCCATGAAGTTGAGATAGCCCTCTCCTCCAAGTGCATGAGTAATGAGGCGAATCATTTTATGAAGCTGTATTCCACGATCAATAACCGGAGTGAGTGGTGAAAGTACACTCATATTTGTATACATCTCTGCATCCATCAGCCGAAATGCCAACGTCTTATCACCAACAAGGGCCTGGAGTAATAAAGGAATGGGGGAGCGGGAAGGAGGGTGGAGAGGAGAATAGTCAATGTGCCAAAAGAGCTTCTTAATGTAAATTGTTAAAAACAATGTGTGTTCTAGATCAAGTGACAAGTACATTGGATTAACTATAATATACTACAAACATTACATTTTAGGAACCTCAGAGAAAACAAGACAGGAGATAAAGATTACTTAATAAAGTATCTGGAACAACATTCAAAAGGGATATTAACAAGGTTTCCAATTTAAGGATTCCTTAGTGAACAATGTGAATGGTTTGTGTACACACAGCTAAAGATATACAATTGTGTTTTTAGGATTTCAGCCCAGAGAGAAAAATTAGGCTTCCAGTTCTATTGGAAATCAGCAATTGCATAAAGCTATTACTTCTGTTCAAAGCAGCCTAGTTCAAGTTACCCCTTAATCTATAGTAGTAAATATTTTTGTAAGCAATAGTAGTAGTAGTAGTAGTAGTAAATAAATGTTTTGTCTGTTTAGCTGAAGATTTCCATTTGACGTATTTTGGAAGATTTTTCAAACAGGCTTACACATTCGCTTGATTTATTGGTCCAGTAGCAATTCGAACATTTAAGCCATTTATAAACTTAATTGTGTTGTTCAGTAGGTATTCAAAGATGGAAATCTGAATTATCAAAATAATCATCTTGTTTATAGATATCAGAAGATGCATTTTTATGTAAAGATGATTTAAATACAATTCTGATTACAGTACTTTAAATTCCTTATCCATTTTAGTAGCCTAGACAAAGGAAATCACCCCCTCACACAAAAAGAGTTGACAGCCATACAAACTCAGATTTTATATAACAGAACAATATGTAGTTAAGAGTAAAAAGGAAATCAAAATGAGTACTCCATATATTTATATTGTACATGCTAAATGAGTGTTTCAGAGAACTAGGTTGCAGTTAATTTTTGCATGTATCATGTTTTATATGCTACAATTTTCTTGCCCCGTATTTGACAGAACGGCTGTAAGAAAGACATGGTACTCAGCAAAATAATTAACTTGATAACTATTGTACTTATGCCACAGGGTAAGTATGGTCAATTCTGTGATTAGGGCTTCCGTTCTCTCAGTCTACAGGAGAACAACCACAGAAGTCTTTTGGACACCTGTACATAGTACAGAAATGAAAAAACAGCCATAAGAATATTTTGAAAATTCAAAAATCCATTGAAATGCTGTATTGTGTAAATATTTCCCAAGATTTAGAAGATACTTGTAACATAAGCATTACATAACTATAGCATTATCCCCATTTTATAGCTCTGGAAATGGGGACATGCAAAAATTCTAGCCCCACTGAAGTCAGTGCAGTTTTACCATTGATTTCAGTGGAACCAGGATTTCACCCAAAGTGATTTGATGACAGAGCATAAGCATAAGAAGATCACTTGCTGTGTCGACCAGATCAAGCAGCTGTTTCATGGCCAATGAAAAATGGCTAGTTTTGTAGAACGCACGTGTGAACATTGCAACTATCTATTTATTCAAATGCTACTAACGTTGCTGTTTCAGATACCCCCAAAGATGTTCCAGATACTTCCAAAGCTGTTGCCTCCATAGCTTGTTACTGGTACACTAAATCTTTAAACATAGATAGCACAGAATAGGGTATTCCTTCCATCGAGCACTGATTCTTATTCTAGAAAATAGCTTAGCTGGAACAAGAATACTGGCAAATCTGTTGAAGGAAAGATTACTTCATTTATTGTAAAAAACAAACAAACAAAAACACCCCACCTTGCTAATGTCTATTCCTGTATAAAAACAATGTCCCATAAATCCTCTCTAACCAGGTTTATTTTAGTACAGCTTTAAACTGCACATCCAAGACTGCACATCCAAGGATTGATGCAAATATACTATTTTGTGTGTTCACAAATAGCTATAATTTGGGTTGAATCAGTCCAATTCCCATTTTATACTCTATTTTGAACTTTCATTTTCTCCTTTATACAATAGGTTGGGTAGTAAAAAACGCCATGTTGGAAAGCAAGCCATTTTCCCAGTAAATACGTTCAAACTAAGATAAAAAAAATAAAAGCTTATCTCAATTTTCTCAGTATAAATGGATTTTTTTTTAAATGTCTGCCATCCAGTTATGATTTTTAAGATGAAAACAAAAACACTGAAGCCTAAAGTCTAACAGCTGAATAGTATATTAAAAACACAAAGAAAAAAACCCACTAAAAGAAAACCACCCACAAAAAACAGTACCGGGTTTCAGTTTACCAGGGAAAGAGAGTCTGTCACAACAAACTGGTTACTTCATTTGCATCACTGTCCATAGTTAACTCAAAAACATACTGTAGAAGACAGAACTTTGCAGAAGAATAAAAGCTATGTTTTTTTTTCCAGTCCAAATTGTGTACTATTAACTATAATGTTCAAAACAAAATACTTTGCTATATGAGAAAATAAAATTAACTGACAGGATCCAGTCCAAAATATGAAAATAATAATAATAAAAAAAAGAGTAATGATATTTTGTGATCTAGGTTAAGCAGCCATTTTTCCACATGAAAAATCCAAATGGGAGTCCAATTTCCAAGGGAATGAATAATCACAAAATAATATGCCTTTTGCAGTAGAATCCACAGTCCCAGTCAAGATAAGGACCCCAATGTTCAAAGAACAGTGAGAAGCCCTGTGTAAAGAGCATCAGCTCGATTTAGAGAGGGGAAAAACAAGCAAGCAAGCCAACGAGATGAGGACTTCTGGGTGGAAAAGAATATAGTGCAACTGGAAAAGGTTTACAAAAGAGAAACAAAGATAATCAAGAGTATGAAAAAGTTTCCATATGAGGAGAGACTAAAAAGGTCAGGGCTGCTTAATCTACAAAAGAGATGATTAAAGAGGGATATTATAGAGGACTATAAAATCACAAAAGATGTGGAGAAAGTAAATAGGGCAGTGTTATTTACCCCTTTCCACAACACAAAACTCCGGGGTCATCTGATGAAATTAATAGATGGCAAGTTTATTGGAAAGAAGAGGAAGTACTTTTGCACACACCACACAGTTAACATGTGGAACTTGTTGCCATGGGATGTTGAGAAAGCCAAAAGCATAACTGGGCTAAAACAAGAACAAGACAAGTTCATCAAGGATAGATCCATCAGTGGATATTAGCCAAGATGGTCATGGATGTAACCCCATGCTCGGAGTGCCCCTAAATGTAGGGAACCAGAAGGAGAAGACAGGGCTGAATCACTCCAACACTCCCCCCTCAACTCTGATACTGGCCACTGTCGGAGACACGATACTGAGCTAGATAGAACATTGGTGTGACCCTGTATGACAATTCTTATGTTTTTCAACTGAGGAAACTAACCAGATACTTAAAGAAGGCTTTCAAATTATGTATAGCCTAGATAAAGCCTCTTTCAAAGTCTAAGAATTTGTTTCCATTAACAAAACAAATTTTAAGAGATATGTTTGATGGATGAAAGACTCCAACGTGTCCCACAAACAGGTGAAGCTTCATTTACAGTGGCTGTGGAAGATATCAATATGGCTGGCCATTTTGGTATGTTCTCACTGGATACAAATATAAAAATAAAACATTTGCTGTACTCTGGGCCATACAGTCTAGAGTGACCCAATCACATTTAAACAGATTTAACTGGATTTGATCATGTGAATACCAGCCAAAAGGCTGAAGACTTATTATCGAAAACTTAAATACACACAAAATCAGAAAATTCAAGAATGACTCCCAAAGCAATCTTATCTTAACTTACATTGTATTCAGCATACATAAAGTATACATTTAAACAACTTACATAGTATTAGAGACTATTACATATATGCGAGTAAGCTGATGTACAGTTGCTGCGGGACTTCTATTTACCGGACTTCAGTGCTTTGAAGTTTCCAGCCTTAATGTTGCCTCTTCCTCTTTCACTCCCCATCTCCAAATAAAATTGCTAAAGAATGATTAACTAGAAATTAAATTAGCACCTGGTCCTGCAGCTCTTACACTGGTGATTCTTCCCCTTGAAGACAATGGGATACTCACATGAGCTCTGTTTTTGTGAATTAGGTTAACAGAAGGACTCCAGGTGGCAAACCATATTAAAAAAAATATAAACCAAGATTGTCACAAATGTTTGGCGTTCCACTTGATTTGTCGTAACGAGGCCAGGATTTTCAGAGTGTGCTGACCATTCACCCTCTGAAAGTCATGCCCCCTTTATAAAACTGTCCCAAAGGGCACTGGGCACAGAAAAAAATCTTGACTATGGTATTCAGTTTTTAGCACTGACCTATGTAAAGCGTACTAATTTGTTCCTCCATACAGTTTTTAATCAAAATATTTATTATAGTACCTGATCATGGCTCTCTGCATATGCAATGTATTTCTCTTCATACCGCCTGTTTGTCAGCGTATGCACTATATTGCCCATATTCCAGTCTTCATCTTTCAACTCTTTAATTATCTGTTAAAGGTAATTCAAACATTACTTTTGTTTCTATTACATTGAATTCTATATTTTTTCCATGGCATTCGGGGACTTGAAGTTTATTCTTAGTCACTCCTAATTTAAAAAAAAAAAACTTGGAGTGATGCGCTTCTCCTATTTGATCTCCCAAATGGGATTCCTTTCTGAACTCTCTTTTATAGAATTTCTAAACCCATGTTTCATGTTTTCTGCCATATCAAGTGCCAACATTTGATTAATAACCATAGCATGTCAACATTATTTAAACTAATCTCTTTTCTGCTTTATAAAACATTAAGGGATACTTGGCACCATTTTAATGGTCGACTACACAGAGTAATTTCAGTGTTGAAGCCCTCTCTCTTCTTTGTTATGCAATACTTCATAAGCCTCCACTGTTTTTGTTGTAGTTTAACCTTAAAAAATAAAATTATTTCTGAAGAATATCAATTAAAATGTTATATAAGAAAGTGTCAGTAATATAACCAGGGAGTTTAATATTACACTATGTAGTTAAAAACCATTGCAGCAGCCACCTGGCATGCAGTCAAAGAAGTACAAATTAACACAGATATGTAAACAGACTAACCTGCAGTTCCACACTAAATACTTTTGATCACACAACAATGAGAAGGTAGATATCATTACTTCAAAGTCACTCACTATAAGAAAATTCTCAATAAACTGGGTTTGGCTTAATAGAAGCATACATGATATATATCGTATTAGCCTATTTTTTGGAATGAGTATTTCTGATTTATGAGAAAACAGATGTTGTTGACCTTCCAGTGGAGTTAGGAATAGAAACAAGCAGTAATCTGAAAAAAGATGCATCACTTGTTCAATTGTCAGCAGAACTTGTTCAATTCATATATCAGTGTTCTCATACATGATATAACGGCACCAAAAGGTACCTTATTGAAAAGTCAAACTGCTTCCTTATCCAAGAGGCTGGTTTGCTTAGTATTGCTCTAGAGACCATCCATCACTTCCTACCCAAAACCGACTCAAGAAAGCTGATGGAAAGAAAGCTCTAACCAGCCCTCATTAGCACTGGCTATTACTTGCTACTCCAAGGATATACTTACAGAACTTCATGAACATCAGCTGGGGCTTGTTGGTGACATGACTTTCAATTGAGAAAAAAATCCCACACACCTAATGGGGTTTACAACTGTGAGTTTCAGGACACCACTCCCTCCCTGTCACACACTTTTGCGAGTAAAGATACTAAGGACAATGAAAGTCACATTTTATTTTTCTTTAAGTTACTCACTGCTCTTATTGAGGCCATTAATGCTCATATGAAATATTTATTGCTTTAAGATGATCATGGTATCATTAGGGATTTGCTTCTAATCTTAGGTCTAATTGAAAGACCAGTTCTCTGAAGGATCTGCCAGCCTTTTGAGATTGTTTATTGTTTTATTCCTTTTTTTGTGATTCCTTGTATTAAGGAGAAGGTGATTTAAATCCCTTTCTTATATGAGCTATTGGAGTTTGTTTAAGGCATCATTGTTCTTTAAGCACATTTACAGTTTTTTATTCTTTTTATAAACATCGTAGTGGTTGTTGGTGTGTGGCACAGCATGTGCTTGTGTATGTTTTAGTTTTTTGTTGTTTACTTTTTAAGTTATGTGTTAGATAAAAGTTGTTACATTCAACTTACAGAGGGCTCATTTCATTATCGTATCTTGTACATAAATATAGGATTATTATATACACGTTTATTTCAATTTTCAGAGATAAAAAGAGCTGTTGCAAGAGATAGATTTAAGTTCTATCCCAAAAGCCTAACAAAGCTGTCTATGCTCACCAGTACAAAGAAAAATAAAATCAACTAGAACACAAAGACCACTCATCAACCTCACACCAAGAGCTCCAGGTCATCAAAAGGAAGGGCCTGAGCCATAATGGTGGCATGACTCCTAATCCAACCTCTGGAGTCCTGGCTAGAAACTATGAAGATTTTTAAAGGGTGTGTGTGTGGGGGGGGGGAGGGGCACGGAGGGAACCACTAAAACTGCAAACTAATGTATGCAAACTAACAGATCAAAGCTACCTGTAGTATTTAGGTTTATTTATATAAACACACCTCAATAACGGAAAATACAAAAGTGAATCTTGTCTTCTCACCTGTATCCATTTATCTGGAATTGCCATGGCCAGCCGATAATCAAATCCACCTCCTCCCTGGGCAATAGGGCAACAAAGAGCTGGCATTCCAGAAACATCCTTGAATAAAGAATACATTGCAACATTATTTTGCTAGAACTTCAAGTGGTTCTTTACATTTTCCACCCTAAGAAAGCTTCCTATTTAAAAAAAAAAAAAAAAAAAAAAAAAGGCATCACATATCAAGCTCCAAACATTACTGCTATACAAAGTCTACAGGTGCAGTGCATACAATTACACTTTAATGTAATGATGGTAGTTTCCGAGCTGAGGGTGAGACTCCCAGCTTAAGGAGACATACTCCACTCTAATTCTGAAAGAGCTAGTATGCTAAAAAGAGAGTGTAGCCATGGGACTGCCAGGGGCTAGCCACCTCAAGTACATGCTCATCAGAGACCACAGGAATTTACTCAGGGCATCTAGCCCTTTCCACAACTTGCACTGTCATAGCTACACTATTTTTAGTGTGATGAGAGCTAGCACTGATTAGCTTTTACTTTTTTTTTTTTTTTTTTTTTTTAAGACTACTTGGATGTATGTAAACTAAATAATCCAGTCAACTAGCTCTAACAATTAGGATATGCTCATAAAACTCAATCCCAGATTCCTTACTTTGAATCCAATGGGATAATTCCCTCTACCACTTCAATGGAAGTGCCCAAGGAATTCAGAATCAAAAACACGGATTGAAATTCTGATCAGCTTTATTCTCTCCCTTAAAATATAATTCAAGCTTGTGAATGTATCATTTATTGAATATACCATATGACTGGTCACTTTCATCACATAGTATTGTTTCTGAAGGGATGGCCCCCACTTTATAAACACAGAAGAAATTTCCAACCCTTCAATTATGGCATATCTCTAAACATTTATGATTTTTTTTAACTATTGTATGAATAAAAGATTTTCAAACAAGCCATAGGAGTATTTCCAGCACAATTTTTGCAGTGTCAGCACACATTTTGCCACATTCAAAAAAGTAACCAAAATAAGCTGTATTTCACTTGCAAAAAAAAAGGCAAATGCCTTTTTGCTACATTTGATCTACTCTAGGAGAAAGCTGCTCCAGTTTAGAAGATCCAGGTGCATGTTATATGGTTAAATGGGATAAACTGATCGAGATTGGTGATTTTTCACTTTTGTTTTTAAACATGCTCTTGTGTCTTCTATTTGGTATAATGTTTTCTGTAGCAGACTTGAGAGAAAGTCTATGGGTATGTCTAACTATCCGCCGGATCGGCAGGCACCGATCAATCCAGCAGGGATTGATTTATTGCGTCTGGTCTAGACATGATAAATCGATCCCCAAGCCCTCTCTCGTCAACTCCTGTACTCCACCGCCACGAGAGGCGTAGGCGGAGTCAACGGGGGAGTGGCAGCAATTGACTCAGAGCAGTGAAGACACCACGGTAAGTCAATCTAAGTACGTTGACGTCAGCTACATTATTCCCCCATTGTAGACCAGGGCTAAGTGTGGATATTGTTATTTAAACACAAATGTAAGGAGCCCTGAAAGTGTTAAAATTGGTTGACAGAAGAGTTTCTACATTAGTCAGAAGATTTTCTACACTTCTGGGCTCTTCCCACATGGATACCTTCTATAAGGTGAATAGAACCAACAAGGTCCATGGAAGTAGTTCTCCCTTCCCAAGCAGTTAAGGCAGCGTGGAGGAGGGGAGTCCAACAGCTCTCCTAAGTTGGTCAGGCACATGGCATTCATGGCTGCTCACCTGCTGAGACGTGCAAGGCAGTCTCTGGTAAGTTCCTGACAGCATGATGTTCTGAAGACTATGAGATCAAGGACAATGTTTCTATGAGGCTTTGAGCTTTGCCAATCAAGCAACTACTGTT
Organism: Trachemys scripta elegans; assembly: GCF_013100865.1. NCBI lineage: Eukaryota > Metazoa > Chordata > Testudines > Emydidae > Trachemys > Trachemys scripta. The sequence continues at coordinate 169,218,378 of NC_048298.1, read as the reverse complement.
TCTCTCAAGCTAATGTCTACAGTTTTAAGTGCCAGAATTTTTAAACATAAAAACTCAACATAACATATTTGTCTACATCAGTGGCATAAATAGAAACATTAGTGATAAATGCTAACTTTGTTCACATTTTTAAACTAATAGCTTATGCATACCACTCTGGTTAGATTTACAGGCAACTCAAGTTTGAAGTATAAAAACCCATTTGTTAGTTGGACTGGAGCAATACATTAGATAGCAGCCCTAAAATTTCACAGAGAAGTCTGATGCTTTCCTAGACCTGAAAATACTAATGGATTTATTTGTGGCCTTCCAGAAAATCAATGTTTTGCCTGAAGCATGTGGTGTAATTTTGGTTATTAACATTTGTTTTCATTATTACGAAAATCATTTAATTCTCACTTTAAATGAAAGGCTGAAGGAAACCTTAATCAGCCAACCACTACCTACTTCTACACTGTACTCCTATCTAGCATCAGTGTTTGTTTCACACCATGCAGGATGACACAAAGAACAGAGGACACTGGTAGCCGAACAGACTGGCCCCAGTAGCACTATTTGGAGTATCACAACCAAAAAATCAGAGATGGGTAGTCAGCCATCCAGATGTAAGGCACCTTTATAGGTACATTTTTATTTTTGTCGGTGGGAGTTGAAGGATTCGGTCAAAAAAGGAATCTCAGGACTTTGAAAGTTACCTTGGGCATAGAAATTACTAAGGCAAAGAGCTAGATGGGGAATACACAGAAAATTACAAAATTCTTTACTTAAAGTGATCAGACAACTCTTCAAGGAGTATACGACAATTTGTCATACTCTAGACAAAACCTCTCTTCTCTCATGAGGAACTTATTCAACTGTCATTACATGCAAGCACAAATTCATGATAACCATTTTAATTTAAAATCATATCAATAGTTCCTCCATGCCAATCTCTTTCTATCATTAGCATGTGGCTCAATTCCACATTTTGTATATAGACTCTCCCTAGACAGAAAAATGATGTATTGAATTGAAGTACCGTAGTTTTCAATTTAAAGAGAATAAATTGAAGACCAATCTTGTTTAAAAAGAATCTTAAACCAGATAATACAAACAGGCTGAATTCAAAGTTTCATCGGGAAGAATGTTGATAATCTGACTATCATTCCCTAGATGATGAACCAATTTTACTTGAAGTGAACCGAAAGATGAATATAGCCACCTTAAGTTTTATGCATCAAATAATTGCTTCTTTTCATCAGTTGCTATTTTTGATTCCTGATGTCATTAAGCTCTTAACAGCACTTTGGTATACAGTGGCCAGTTATATATTAGGATGTCACATACAACTGAAATTAGCCTTATTTTGTTTTCTGAAGGCTGAAATTGGAATTCTTAATAAAATAGTGTGGATTAAAAAATAGGCCTTCACATTCCTCATGACATATAGATGCATCCTGCGTGTGTCTTTTCTAGGTGGCTAGAAGGACAAACAAACAAACAAACAAACAAACAAATCCAGATGCATTACACAGTATTATTATACTAACAAAGAAATTCTTAAGAGTTTAAGAGTTTCTTTTTCTTAACATAAAAACACATCAGTGAAAAACACGCAACAGTCAATTAACAGAAACTTACTGCTTTGGAGTTTGATATTACCATTAGCTATTCTGCATGCCAACAATCTTTTGAAGCCAAAACCAGACCCTTGACAAGGCCTTGGCAGCAGAGGCATCCGGAACTGTTTCCATGTAGACTGAGGCGTACGCATGCCCAGGGAGAGACGGGTGGCCCGAGTGTCCTTGCAGCCTCATATCAGTCTGTTCCAAAAAGAGACCATTCCCATCGAATGGGAGGTCCTGGATAAAGGTTTGCATCTCGTGGGACAGGCAGGCGGTCTGAAGTCAGGAGCTGCACCTCATGACCACCACCAACACGACCACCCTAGCCGTCGAGTCCACCGCATCTGTAGAGAGTGGCCGTGGTGCCCTTCTCCACCAGAGTGCCAAATTCCCAGGCCAGACTCTGAGGGAGGGACTCCTTGAATTTACGGAGGGAGTCGCATAACTTAAAATTGTACCTGCCCAAGAGGGCCTGATGGTTCACCACCTGGAATTGCAGGCTGGCTGTTGAATAAATTGTACTCCCAAAAGGGTCCAGTCTTTTGGCCTCTTTACTTTTGGGAGTTGAACTAGTGTGCCCCTGCTTGTCCTTTTCATTGGCCACAGAGACAACATGTGAGCCTGGAGGTGAGTGTATATAATGGTATTTGAACCCTTTGGCCAGGGCAAAGTACTTCTTTTCAACCCTTTTGGAGGTGGCAGTGATGGATAACAGGGTTTGCCAGAGGACTTTGGCAATTTTCAGGATCCCGTCATGCACTGGTAGTGCAACACGTGCCAGGATAGGGCTGAGAGGACATTGAACAAGGTGTCCACATGCTTGGCTATCTCCTCCATCTGTAGACCCAAGTTCTCAGCCACCCGTCAAAGCAGGGCCTGGTGTTCTTTAAAACCCTGAAGGGTCCCATGACTGCCTCATCTGGGGATGAAGAGGACGATTTGTACCGCCAGGGGAGGCTCTGGCACATCATCCCCCATGGAAGAGGGAAGTTTTGGGGTGAGCGCTGTCTCCTCTACCCCAACTTCCAAATGGGTCTCATGCACTGAGCCTGCTGCTGCTGGTGACACCAGTGTTGCTCTGAGGCAGCGGCAGATGAGCGGTGTGAAGGGAGCATCGTCACCACTGGCATGACCCACGCACTCCAATAAGGCCACTGGCCATGCTGCCAAGGTAGCGCCATAGACATCGATGAGGCGTCAGGTGCCCATTTATGCCGGGTGATTTCTTAGCGAGGGGCTGAACTGCCCTTTCGTGCTGGAGGAATCTCCTTCCGGTGACCACAGAGGGGCTGACGACGCCTGTGTCTGCCTGCTGACTGTCGCTGCTGGAGACCGGTATTTGGAATGGGAGGATCGGTGCCAATATCAAGGGTACCAGGGACGGGGGGACTGGAATCATGACAGGGAGAGCTCCCACAGGGCAGGCGGCCAAGATCTGTGCTGAGAGGACAACTGGAGGGAGGGCAAACGGTGCCGGTGGAACAGAGACTGGGGCCTCCCCTAACACAATCCATGTAGAGATGGCAGGGACCACGATCGCAGTGCCGGTGACCAAGGGTAAGCCCCAGAGGATCTGGGCTGCAACACTAGAGATCTGCAGCATGGTGATGGAGAGCACTTCCTTGTCTCGGGGATTGGCGGTGTTCTACCGCCTCCTGAGGGGTCTTAGCGGCTGGCTTGCCCTAGTAGGGAGTCTGTGCCAGCAGCATGGGCAGAGGCCTATTCTCACTCAGTGCTGGGGGATCTTGGGAAAGCGTTGATGCTGTCAGAAGTTTGGGTCCCCTATCACTCCCAGGAGTCAGTGGTGGATCCTTTAAGGGGCTAAGGGCCCTGACCAGGAAGGCAAGTCCATGTGGTTCCGGAGTAGCTGGCGGCCTGAACTGGGTCCTTTGCCTGATGCCCCATGGTCTTTCTTGCCCGGTGCTGCTTCATTTTCTTTCTGGACACTGGCAATAGGGAGCAGTGCTGGGTGGAGTCAGGTGCTGGGGGTGCGGTGTGCACTGAAGCTGAGGTAGTAGGCGAGTCTTGGAGGGATGGCTCGGAAGCTGGACAATGGGCAGCCTCCATGAGGAAAGCCCAGAACTGAATATCCCACTCTGAGTTCTGGGTCAAAATTTTTTATGACACTTCTCCTTCGCATGCGATTCCCCCAAGCACTTCAGACAGCACTCGGGGGTCGCTTACAGGTAGAGGCCTATTACAGTCTACGCAGGGCTTAACCGTGGAGAAAGGGGCATGCCCCACCAGGAGCAAAGTCCCCGCTGTGACTAATTTCTAACTCCTAACTACACTTAAGAACTACTTAACACTAACTACTATAAACAATTATTTACAAATCCCTAAAGCTCAAAGTCAGAAGACACAAAATCGCTAGCTCTTGCTATGCAAGGAAAGGCACTGCAACTAACCACCACAGGCAGTAAAAAGGAACTGAGAGGGTATAGGGCCAGCGGCGCCTGATATACCGGTGCATGAGCACGGCACCCAAGAGCGTGCCACAGCTGGCCCTACGGATACCGTTAAGGCAAAAATCTCCAACGACTAGGCACGTAGGTGCGCACACTCCTAGAATGGAATCGACATGAGCAAGCACTCGAAGAAGAATCCTACTTACCCAGAAACCCAGACAATTTTAATGTTCAATCTAAATTAGCATAAACATTTAAGAAATTTCAAAAATTATCATATTTATCACAGAGGAGAATTATCAGTTATGCGTATATTGAATTATATCAGCATATAATTGTCAATTATGCATATATTGAATTATATCAGCATAGTCTTTGGGACTATTAATTGTGAACATTTGGTACCATGAATAACTAGTCAACATTTGGCAATCATAGAGCAATAACAAGCAAGCAAAGCAATGATATCTTAACTAAGAACCTTCATACATGCTAACCCACAGCATCCGTAATGTCCCACCAATGGAAAGAAAAATCATCATTAATACTTAATTCTCCCCTCCCCCCGAACACACAGATGATTTCATGAAGAAGGAACCCATCCACCCTTAGTATTTATCTGCTGATATTTTTCTTTAACAAAATTGTCACTAATAATTAGCAGGTAATTTTCACTACAATGGACATTGATTCATGTTAAATGATGTGAAATATACTAATAACTCTAAAGAAGTTGTAATAAAGACAGAATGACATTTCAAAAGTACACTTATTTACTGATACTATAAACCTTTACTCAGATATAAAGAAATGGCTAAACTTAATATTACCTCAGCTATTGTTATGGATTCTGGATGCAATAAATGAATCATGTGGTTGGCCATTATTAGATAAACGAGGGCATCTTCATCCACATGTAGGCCAAAATATTCATGGTAATCTCCACTGAAGCCCGTACCTAGCGACCAAAGAAGATCAAGGCCCCAAATATAGTGAGTCAGATTTACAAGTGTCAAGCTTTTAAAAAGAAAAAAAAATTGCAATAATCCATTTAATTGCAGCACAGCAAAAGATTAAACTCACTATTTTAAAATAGCTTAAATGTAGATCTACCCAGTGTATCTTTTTGTTATTACCATTTCCTGAAAAGTACCGCAGTAAGACCAAGAGGCAGGGTATTCTTTAATTAAAAACTAGATAGATTAATCTACTTACCAATTCCATGATGGTGATATAGCATAGATGTAACACCATCAAACCGGAAGCCATCAAAGCCATATTCTTCTATCCACCATCTCAAATTAGAGAGAAGGAATCTCAGAACTTCCCAACTAGAATATTAATAGGAATAATTTCTAAAGTTTAAGACATGAAAATATACGAAGTTTCCTAACACAATGTATTCTCTACTTAATACTTGTACCAGCTATATTCTACTGGATGTTGTTCCATCATAATGAATATGTCAAACAACGTTCTTCATTGTTTTTCCATAAAAAAAATCATTCTACCAAAACAATTTTCATGTTAACAGAATGCAATTTTAAGATGGAGGAAGTTAGGTTAAATTTGATTTAGAAATGACTAATCCAATACAACATCCATGTTACTTTTAATCTAGATATTCCTTACTACTACTTATCTTTGTTTCTCAAAATGTGTTTAAATCCAGTGAAATATGGTTTATGGTGTATTTGAAAAATCAGAACCAAAACTTCATACTAGCCAAGGCTTAGTTCCAAAGTAAATTATACATTTCTGTGATTTGCAGATCAAAAGAAAGCAAACATCTTACATTAAAATAAATAAAACCACTCATTTTTGGCATTTGGAAGAAGAAAGCTATCAATAACTATACTGTTAACATTAGGTAGACTGTTGGATCACAGGAGTTGCTTAAAGAATTTAAGTATCGGGGGTAGCCGTGTTAGTCTGTATCTACAAAAACAACAAGGAGTCTGGTGGCACCATAAAGACTAACAGATTTATTTTGGGAAGCCGCGGCCAGCACATCCCTCGCCCACGCCGCTTCTCGCCGCCCCCATTGGCCCGAGTGGGGGCCGCGATCGGCCGAACCTGCCGCGTCAGCAGGTAAATAAACTGGCCCGGCACACCAGGGTGATTACCCTGGCGAGCCGCGTGCCAAACGTTGCCGACCCCTGCATTAGTGTTTCACCTGTAGAGACTTGGTACAGGTTCACAGAAAAAGTAATTTGACAGTTTCTATGACCACTTCTGATCTTATCCTATCTGCCTGCCTAATACACTTTAAGACACTTTCAATAGAGTAAATATCAATGGTGGGGGAAATAAACGTACGAAAACAAGAGCTGAAACAGGCTTGAAAGAACAAGGGAATTTCAACTAGAACCAATATTTAAGCTTACACAGGCACATTAAACAAAAAAAGTTTCCGTCACTCTCCAATTATAGCTCCTGTATAGGGATACTCTCCCAGATGGTACCATCATCAGAGAAAGCTACAGCTTGGCTCCATTATTCACTCTCTCTCAGATGGAAGCATGTGCCTTTAAACTACATTCTCTTCCCCACAGTCCATTCATCAGGCAAACCGGGAACATCTTTCTTCCTGTCCAAGCAAATGATCCAACCAGCCTGCTTGTCTGATTTATATTCCATAAACTTCCTTGGCAACTGTCCTGCCTTAAGACTAACTTTGATATGTTAAAGAACTTTACGAGGGGGAGGGGAGGGTTAAAATCACTAAACAACAAATAAAGTTGGTAGGCAAGAATATTCTGTAAGCTAAATAATTAGACTGGAGAATGTTGAGATAAAAATGTGTAAAGGAACTATTAGTGATGGGAGACACGTAAAGAGAAACAAAATTAAGTGATACATTTAAAATGCAAGATAGGTATTGCCTGGAAAAAACTGAGGTTTTAAGAAGACTTTGGTGAAGACTATCAGTGAGGAAAATATCAGAAGTCATACTATCCTTTAGAGACATAGTTGAATAAGGAAAGAAACAGCTATGAAGGCTACATCTATACTTTAAGTGTTTATGGAGTTTCAGGCAATACCAGATACCAGTATAATCAGAAATGTTGAGTTACAGAAGGATGAAGCTCTGTAGTCTGAAGTCAATGGACACACTAAGTTAAAAAAAAAAATCATAGAAATTGACAGAAAAAAACCCCAAAGGGACAGGATGGTAACTAAACTAATGGAATGTTCTTATAACGTCACATCCATTTGCAGCAGGTACAAAGCCAAGAACACCTTCATAAAAATCGTAATATACACTCTTCAAAGCTTCATGACATTCTGGATATCACCAGTAAATCTCAATCTCTTGAATCCTCAATCTCTGCAGACACGGTCCAGACGACCGTGGAATCAGTATGCTCATGCTGCACTAGGGGTAGTTTGTTGCAGAAAGTGTCTGCAGAGGGAACTCCACACCACCTATATGATGCTTAATGGTGTTCTAATCTGTGCTACTGCAAAGGTGGAGTATGCCAAGTGGTCCACAGCTACACAGAATCCACTAGAAAACCCACCTATACCCACATAGGGTTATGCATAGTGTAAGGTAGTAGAACCCATGGTTTTCAATCTGGCTCTGATGTGGAACTGTTGTATGGAGGAAAGGGGAACATATTACATTACATAACCCTAAACGCATGGAATCACAGTATGCACTGGGTGAAGTGATTTGACCTTGAGACAATAACGTTGTTTATTCAAGTAGAGTTCATTAACAATTCATTACAGTATCTACACTTTCTATGGTTTATTATTTTATTTTTGTGTGTATGCACATTTTTAGCATACATGAAGTGGAGAAAAAGGTTCCATATAACCTGGAACTACTGGGTGGGCAAACTTTTTGTCCTGAGGGCCACATCTGGGTGAGGAAATTGCATGCAGGGACATGAATATAGGGCTGGGGTTGAGCTGCGGGAGGGAGTGCGGAGTGTGGGAGGGGGTCTGGTATGCAGGAAGGGGTTCAGGGCAAGGGGTTGGCGTGCAGGATGGTGTGGAGTCTGGGAGGGGGCTCAGGTCAGGGGGTTGAGGTGCAGGAGGGGTGCGGCAGGAGGCTCAGGTCCGGGGGTTGGGGTGCAGGAGAGGTGCGGTGGGGGTTGGGGTGCAGAGTGCAGGAGGGTTTTGGGGTGGCTCCAGGGTGGCAGCAGCATGCAGCAGGGCTAAGGCAGGCTCCCTGTCTGCCCTGGCCTTGTGCCAGTCCCAGAAGCAGCCAGCACCATGTCACTGCGGCCCCTGGAGGAGCGGGGGCAGAGGGGTTCCATGCGTTGCCCTCACCTGCGGGTACCTCCCCCAAAGCTCCCATTGGCCGCGGTTCCCTGTTCCCAGCCAATGGGTGCTGCGGGGGGCGGTGCCTGCAGGTGAGGGCAGCACACAGAGCCCTCTGTCCCCCTGCACTCCCCCAGGGGCCCCAGCAGCGGCGCGGTGCCCGTGGCGCCACGGGCTGGCAATCCCGCAGGTCGGATCCAAAGCCCGCAGGCCGTAGTTTGCCCACCCCTACTCTACAGTCCCTATTTCCTATTATAGGAATTACAGCCAATACCACTAATATTCTTGACTTGCAAACACTCCTGTTAAAATTGCCAACATTTGTAAGTATCTTACAAGGTTGAGCAGGATACAGGCAAGGGAAATAGTTGATACCTGCTTTATTTATTTATAATATAAAGATTACAAACTTATTCAACCATTGTATATATTTGGGTGTCTCTCCTCTCCCCTCTCATGTGTCATTTTTTTTCTGATTGTGAGTTCTTCACAGGAAGAACTATCTTGGTATATTTTTGCACCATGTCAACAGTCAAAGGGGCCCCTATCTTGTTTGAGGCTTCTGAGTTCTAAGTAATATAAAATACTGCTAAACATTTTCCATACAAATTTCTGCTAATGTCAAATGTATCTTAAATTAGTATTCCTTAGTATTTTCCCCCTTACTCTCTATGATCAATCATTTGCTATCACAGCATTTTCACGCTGCCTTTTTAGACTAGATCCACACTAAATGACCTTTTTGCTGAACTTGATTAGGTTACATTCATATAGACATCTGTGTAGAATTCATGATATTAGAAGTATGCAAGAATTTTTTTCCTAATGAATTATAGCAGTGATGTTGATAATATCAAAAGACGTGTAAGCTGCTGTGAACTTTGCATTCCAGGTTATGTTTTAATTTTTGATCTTTTAAACACCGAACACCGAAAATAAAATAGCTGTGAAAAACAATGCAACACAAGTACCTTGTATATTACATCACCTTCTATTTTAAACCCAATCTTATAACACACACACGCACACACACGCACACAAAACTTTCCATATATGAATCGACTGCCATAAGACTGCTCACAGGCATAAAGTTACTAAAATGCATAATGCATTTGAGGGACCAGGCCTTAATTGGTAAGTTCCTAGAATCAAGCCACAGCAAACATTTTTGCCTGTAGCCAGTTTAAAATTGTGACTAAATTATCAAAATTCAGGAAATTGGAAAATTAATATTTCAATAGCAATGCTAACTCAATGATATTGCACAATCTATATAGTTTACAACATTAACAATTACAATATTAATGAATATGTTAAATGACACATTTACACCTCAATCCTGCAATGCACTCTGTGTTTGCAGAGTTCTACTGAAGTCAATTGGGCTTGCTGTTCATGTACAGTAAATTCCAGAAGCACGCTTACACACAAACAAATAAATAAATACTATTATATATACACACTTACCAGTGCACTAACCTTTTCTTTGATTATAAATTCAATTTGTTTTAATTGTACATCCTTTGAGCTATCTTTTTTTGGCCATAAGATTTTATTTATTTTAGCAGAAAGAAAATCTTTAAGGGTGCCTATGCATTTAAGCTGCCTCAAGTGCTTAAAATGTTAGAACGCAACTTTTTAAACCTTTAAAAAAAAATATCTATAGCAGCATAAGTTGCTAAAACACACTGACAAGCATACTTTTATTAAACAACATAAGCTGTTTAGAGTCCTCAAAGTCTTCCAACATGCACTTATTGAGTACAAATAAACCAGAGAAATATGCACAGAGTATCTGTAAGTGTCAATGTAGGCTGCATCTACACTGCAACCAGGGATGTAATCTGAAGCTTGTACACATATCTTGCTTTAATCTACGTAACTCATTAAGAAGAGCAGAGAAGACACAGTGACGTGGGCTGTACAAGCCTGCTTGGCCCCAGTGATCTCCACAGGTTAAAAAAATGAACTTGCGCCTTTTTGTGTCCTTATAATGGGTAAAAAGCACCCTGCAAGTTGTTCAAAAATAACTTTAAAAAGTAACCAAGTTTTTTTGTTAATATTAGAAATTCAGGTCTCACCAACCCTAGAAAGCTACAGCAACTGGATAGCCAGTGAAATTATCACATCACAAGAATCAAAAGCTGAGTAACAGAGCGAAAGGAATTTTTAGTGAGATTCTTTCAATGGATGTTTGTTTTTTGACAACACCTATGTAACTTTAATGGACTACCAAGCACTCTAGACAAAAGATGTCTTTGTTAAAGAATACCCCAAGAAACCCACAAGAAAGTCCTTCAGGAAAATCTTCTTTCAAATGTAAAACATGAAAAATAGAGTAACGGTGAATTATTTTAAAAGTTGTATGTACAGTAGAACCTCAGAGTTATGAACACCAGAGTCACAAACTGATCATTCAACCACACTCCTCATTTGGAACCGGAAGTACAGAGTCGGGAAGCAGCAGACAAATTAAAAAAAAAAAAAAAGGCAAATACAGTACAACACTAAGCAAACTGCTAAAAAATAAAGGGAACATTTAAAAAAAGATATGACAAGATAAAAAAACTGATTCTGTGTTTGTTTCATTAAAAATAAGATGGCTAAAAGCAGTATTTTTCTTCTGCACAGTGAAGTTTCAAAACTGTATTAATGATATACCATATATAGAAGATTATTGTGGAATAATATATTATACATCTTGTGCCTTTTCTATTTGCAGCAGAATTCAAATTCAAAGGAGAATTAACATAAGATCTTGATTAAGCAGTATTCTAGTTAAAAAAAGACATTAAAAAACTTCCAGTAAGCACAGGAGCAGCAGCTAATTTTATGTATGTTTTGTAACTGAGTAATTACAGTGTATTTTCAAAAGAAATAGCTGACTGTTACCCATATAACTTAAAAAAATGACAAATATGTTATAGTACAAGATGTACATAAGGTCCTTAGACTAAAATAATATATTACATTGCGTTCACTAAGATGAATTAGAAGGAAGAGTAAGTTACTATTTTCCATCTACGTAAATAGAACCAAATCAACTTTATCATTTCAAGCTGTAAATTAGGGGTTCTCAGAATGCAGAACAGTTTTGAATGTTCTCTGACTTACACAATAGGAATAAAGAAAATACTTGCTTTTCATTGATTTAATCATGTTAAAATCCCTTTACACATTAGTCACTTAAAAAAAAGAAATTAATTAATCTCACACCAGCTTTGAAGATATGCAGTTTTCTCATTATTTAGTAATCTGTACTTTGAATCCTACATCAGACAGGACCTCATCTGGGAAGAATCAGGAAAAACAGAAGCTTCTGCCAAGTGATAAGTCATTCATGGTGATGTAGTCAGCTCAAAAGTAACATTTACTGATTAAAATATTTGAAAATACACATTTAGTGCATATTCCTACTGAATTATTTGGGGGCAGGGAATCCCTTATTTGTTGGTAAAACACAGACAAAAAGGGCACTGACCTTTGGTTATAATGCAATTACTTACAGGTTCTGTTCAGCCTAAATTTGCCTCAGCAGCCGCTGGCATATAGAGACACCACAAACCTAGCATGCTATACAGCTATATATATGCTATATATTTTGCAGGGGTATTCATAGAATCATAGAATCACAGAATATCAGGGTTGGAAGGGACCTCAGGAGGTCATCTAGTCCAACCTCCTGCTCAAAGCAGGACTAATTCCCAACTAAATCATTCCAGCCAGGGCTTTGTCAAGCCGGGCCTTAAAAACCTCCAAGGAAGGAGATTCCACCACCTCCCTAGGTAACGCATTCCAGTGCTTTACCACCCTCCTACTGAAATAGTGTTTCCTAATATCTAACCTAGACCTCCCCCACTGCAACTTGAGACCATTGCTCCTTGTTCTGTCATCTGCTACCACTGAGAACAGCCGAGCTCCATCCTCTTTGGAACCCCTCTTCAGGTAGTTGAAAGCAGCTATCAAATCCCCCTTCATTCTTCTCTTCTGGAGACGAAACAATCCAAGTTCCCTCAGCCTCTCCTCATAAGTCATGTGCTCCAGACCCCTAATCATTTTTGTTGCCCTCCTCTGGACTCTTTCCATTTTTTCTACATCCTTCTTGTAGTGTGGGGGCCAAAACTGGACACAGTACTCCAGATGAGGCCTCACCAATGTCGAATAAAGGGGAACGATCACGTTCCTCGATCTGCTGGCAATCCCCCTACTTATACAGCCCCAAATGCTGTTAGCCTTCTTGGCAACAAGAGCACACTGTTGACTCATATCCAGCTTCTCGTCCACTGTGACCCCTAGGTCCTTTTCTGCAGAACTGCTACCTAGACATTCGGTCCCTAGTCTGTAGCAGTCCATGGGATTCTTCCGTCCTAAGTGCAGGACTCTGCACTTGTCCTTGTTGAACCTCATCAGGTTTTTTTTGGCCCAATCCTCTAATTTGTCTAGGTCCCTCTGTATCCGATCCCTACCCTCCAGCATATCTACCACGCCTCCCAGTTTAGTGTCAGTTTAGTGTCATCTGCAAACTTGCTGAGAGTGCAGTCCACACCATCCTCCAGATCATTAATAAAGATATTAAACAAAACAAGCCCCAGGACTGACCCTTGGGGCACTCTGCTTGAAACCGGCTGCCAACTAGACATGGAGCCATTAATCACTACTCGTTGAGCCTGACGATCTAGCCAGCTTTCTATCCACCTTACAGTCCATTCATCCAGCCCATACTTCTTTAACTTGGTGGCAAGAATACTGTGGGAGACCGTATCAAAAGCTTTGCTAATGTCAAGGAATAACACATACACTGCTTTCCCCTCATCCAGAGAGCAAGTTATCTCATCATAGAAGGCAATTAGGTTAGTCAGGCATGACTTCCCCTTGGTGAATCCATGCTGACTGTTCCTGATCATTTTCCTCTCTTCTAAGTGTTTCATAATTGATTACTTGAGGACCTGCTCCATGATTTTTCCAGGGACTGAGGTGAGGCTGACTGGCCTGTAGTTCCCCGGATCCTCCTCCTTCCCTTTTTTTAAAGATGGACACTACGTTAGCCTTTTTTCAGTCATCCAGGATCTCCTCCGATACTATGAGTTTTCAAAGATAATGGCCAATGGCTCTGCAATCACTTCCGCCAACTCCTTTAGCACCCTCAGATGCAGCGCATCTGGCCCCATGGACTTGTGCTCGTCCAGTTTTTCTAAATAGTCCCGAACCACTTCCTTCTCCACAGAGGGCTGGTCATCTTCTCCCCATACTGTGCTGCCCAGTGCAGCAGTCTGGGAGCTGACCTTGTTCGTGAAGACAGAGGCAAAAAAATCATTGAGTACATTAGCTTTTTCCACATCCTCAGTCACTAGGTTGTCTCCCTCATTCAGTAAGGGGTCCACGCTTTCCTTGACTTGCTTCTTGTTGCTAACATACCTGAAGAAACCCTTCTTGTTACTCTTAACATCTCTTGCTAGCTGCAACTCCAAGTGTGATTTGGCCTTCCTGATTTCACTCCTGCATGCCTGAGCAATATTTTTATACTCCTCCCTGGTCATTTGTCTGATCTTCCACTTCTCGTAAGCTTCTTTTTTGCGTTTAAGATCAGCAAGAATTTCACTGTTTAGCCAAGCTGGTCGCCTGCCATATTTACTATTCTTTCTACACATCGAGATGGTTTGTTCCTGCAACCGCAATAAGGATTCTTTAAAATACAGCCAGCTCTCCTGGACCCCTTCACCCTTCATGTTATTCTCCCAGGGGATCCAGCCCATCTGTTCCCTGAGGGAGTCAAAGTCTGCTTTTCTCAAGTCCAGGGTCCGTATTCTGCTGCTCTCCTTTCTTCCTTGTGTCAGGATCCTGAACTCGACCATCTCATGGTCACTGCCTCCGAGGTTCCCATCCACTTTTGCTTCCCCTACTAATTCTTCCCTGTTTGTGAGCAGCAGGTCAAGAAAAGCTCTGCCCCTAGTTGGTTCCTCCAGCACTTGCACCAGGAAATTGTCCCCTCCACTTTCCAAAAACTTCCTGGATTGTCTGTGCACCGCTATATTACTCTCCCAGCAGATATCAGGGTAATTAAAGTCTCCCATGAGAACTAGGGCCTGCGATCTAGCAACTTCTGTTTCTTCTCCGGAAAGCCTCGTCCACCTCATCCCCCTGGTCTGGTGGTCTATAGCAGACTCCGATCACGACATCACCCTTGTTGCTCACACTTCTCAACTTTATCTAGAGAGACTCAGGTTTTTCTACAGTTTCATACCGCAGCTCTGAGCAGTCATACTCCTCTCTTACATACAATGCAACTCCCCCACCTTTTCTGTCCTGCCTGTCCTTCCTGAACAGTTTATATCCATCCATGACAGTACTCCAGTCATGTGAGTTATCCCACCAAGTCTCTGTTATTCCAATCGCCTCATAGTTCCCTGACTGTGCCAGGACTTCCAGTTCTCCCTGCTTGTTTCCCAGGCTTCTTGCATTTGTGTATAGGCACTTAAGATAACTCATCGATCATCCCTCTTTCTCAGTATGAGACAGGAGTCCTCCCCTCTTGCGCTTTCCTGCTCGTGCCTCAGAAACAGCCACCTAACATGTACCCAGTACTGTTCTCTTTCTTTCTTTCTTAACTAATTGGAATATGATCCAAGATAGATCACTCCTCCCCAAAATTAGGGAAATTTAGATACTAATCTTTCTAGATGCAACCAACCTCTGGGGGCTCAAATTCAGTAGTATAAAGGAACAACTCTGTTTTCCAGCAGAGTTGTGCTCTTTCCTGGATATTAAAAATTAAAAATACATTTAGTAAAAATTAGTATGTAGATCTCTCAACTTAGAAGACTGTTTTAGAATAATCTAGGAGACAATGTTTTTTTAGTAAATTGATTCAGAGGTACATAAGAAGATAAATAGCACAAAAGTAGCACCCTGAACAGATTAGCCTTCTATAAAATGATTGCTTTCTGGACATTTGAAACTTTTTAAGTAAACTATCCTCACAAAACCACGGGTATCTCTCTGTTAATCTTCACAAATACAAAAAATGGAGGTCTCTCGCATGCCAGTGCCCTTTGCAAGTATACGTCTAACAACTGCCCCTACTGAGAAGTATTTAAATACAATTAATATTTACGTGCTCATGCTGTGAAGATAGGAAGGTTTTGCAAATATGCAGTTATTAGGCTTAAATCAGATACTAATATAAAAGGATAGACAGATGCTATATTTTTATTGAGAGAAGTGATGTGTTCCAATATTGCCAAGACAGACAAGTGATTTGTGCTTTAGCTAGCACATAACTCAAATCAATGCTGGTTTTCTCTTTTCTGTCCTCCCCCCTCTGCAATCACAGATTAATGGCCTTTGAGAACATGCTTCAATAAGAGTATCTTTATCACTTCCTGAAGTATAGTTCACCATTCTTAGGGCACATTCTCTCTATTACTAATGAAAGTTTATTAATGTTTTCCCTTATTAGACATACAGCTGTTACATTTTTTTGCACTATATTAGAGTGGTGCTTTGTCTTCCTTGAAAACTTGAGCGTTTTGATGTCAGAAACCCCCCCAAGTAATTTCACAATAGCCCAAGTTTTTAAAAAGGATAATCATGCTTAACACTTAAACACTGCAATTAAAAAAAAAACAACCTGAAGTAAATTCAGGGCTAAACATTTTTATATTGTCTATCAAATTTTATAATGCAAAAGACATTTGTACTCCAGACAGCTGAAGTGGGAGCTAACAAGCCTGAGTAGTCCAAGGAAAGACACACAGCTGAAGTGAAATTAAAACCGCTCTATTTGACATCTAGTGTTCTTTATTGATTCAAGGATTCTTTAGGTGATTAAAAAAAGGGTCTTTCACTCCAATGCCAGATCAGAAAAATTATACTAGATTATCTTCATCATTATCATCCATATATGGATAAATAAAGATGGCAGGCTCTCTATCTTCAGCAATTGCTTGGAGAGGCTGAGGGAATGTTCTATGAACTCTCTGTTCTTGGGGATGTGGCCTGCTCAGAACTAAGCAGTAATGAGAAATATTTCAATATTTCTGTTCACATATAATATTAACTGACATGTTACAAACGCGTAATAGCAAATAATAACAACAAAAGGAAACTTTTGCCAGACAATCTTAAGGAGAAGGAATGGGGGACACCTCCTGTAGAATCTGTGAAGCTAATTCAAAACACAACCACCCAGTGCCAATCCCCAATTACATGAAGTGCTTATTAAACCTTCTGGAACCAATCTATTCTTATTTTCATTGAGTTGATTTACTACTCCATAACCCAAAATGGGTCATACTCAGTGTACATCACTGAGATTTTACAACAGGGGTCAGCAACATTTGGCACGCGGCTGGCCAGGGTGCCGGGCCAGTTTTATTTACCTGCTGACGTGGCAGGTTCGGCCGATCGCGGCCCCCCACTGGCCACGGTTTGCTGTCCTGGGCCAATGGGGGCGTCGGGAAGCGGCACAGGCGAGGGGTGTGCTGGCCGCGGCTTCTCGCTGCCCCCATTGGCCCGGGACGGCGAACCGCAGCCAGTGGGAGCCGCGATCAGCCGAACCTGCCGCGTCAGCAGGTAAATAAACTGGCCCGGCCTGCCAGGGTTCTTACCCTGGCAAGCCGCATGCCAAACGTTGCCGACCCCTGTTTTACAACACGATGTTGGAAAGAATATATTTTTCTTACCAGATGTTACTTCCAGAGCATTTACTCTATGAAACATAAAATTTTCTACTGAGCAAGAAATAGAACAGAAAAGTAGCTATTTATCCAATACTCTGACATTTCATTATTAGACAAATGTTGTTTAACATGAAGTCAATTTGTTTTAAAAGCGTCTGACCTTAGCGTCCTTACAATATTTCATAAAATGTCAGAAAAGTCATTTTAAAATGTTTTGTCTTTTTGCTTTCATAACAACAAAACTCTCCTTCCCTTCCTCTGAGGTCCAAGCTTCTGTCAATATCTTAGAGATGTAATGGCTTGTCTACATGGTGCTTCAGTCCACACCAAAGGGGTATAAATTGTAGTCTGCATTAGTGTGTCATCCACTAACCGAACCTTGCTAGTGCGCACTAAAAGTTTCTTAGTGCACATTAATGTAGTCCTGTTTCAAACAATATGATGTTAACTTGTGCTAGGGAACTTTCAGTGCATATCAGCAGATTCCAGGTGGGACAGTTCATGAGCCACACACTAGTACAGACTAAAATTTACATTCCTCTGCTGCAGGCTATAACATTGTCTAGATAAGCTCTCAGTCTAGAGAGGGTGGCTATCTGTCACACGGAAGTATCTGAGCAAGAGAGGAGGCCTTGCAGTTCCTAACCACCAGAGACAAAGGGTCATGGTGACATTCTACATGGCTGGAGACAGATGACTATAGGGAAACAGTGGACACCAGAGAAGAGAAGCAGAAGGAATTCCACACTAGAAGTTTTAAATCAATGCCAGGTCCTCAAAATGAAAACGATGGGAAGATACTGTGATACTGTATGAAAAGAATGATGACTATTTATATCATTGTTGCTACCACTCTTATATAGTTGCAAAAGGTCTTTACAAAGTATTTCATGTAAGATATCATTTGAAAAATTATACTCTGCTTTGTAGGATTATCACATATATATGCCTGTATCCTCTTTGCATATGGAGTTATGAAACTTTGCTGTATGTCTGTATCTCAAACATGTTCTGTTCCTGGATAACTCCCACCAGACAAATTTACATTCAAACTAGCCTTCATTGGTTGATGGGGCATCAATGTGGTGATGGGCCATTGAAGGGAATCCGCTCTTCAGTGAGCCTTTCCTGAGGCAGCCTCGGATAGTGTGGAGCCAATGGCTACCCCTATGATTCAGCAAAGCTTGTAAGGACATGTGACCTAAGATGCCATCTTTTACCAGTAACTTCCCATGCTCATGTGACCCTGTATCCCATATCAGCCAGCAGCTTTCCGTTGCACATGGGCTGAGCTATAAATTGCAAGCTGTGACATCAGTGCTTTGTTTTCATTCCTGCTTCTCTGGACTATGATTTTTTAAAGAAGATTTGAACACAGGACTGAATAACTCTCAACCTGCTTGGGTGACCCAGAGAAACTTTTAACAAACTAGCAGATTTAACATCACTGCAATTATCCTGACCTGTAAACTCTGAAATCAACTGTAATGTGTAGGATTCTTTTAACCATTTAATAACTCTTTTTATTATTAAACTTTTAGTTACTGAAGGAATTGGCTTCAGCATGATATTTGGTAAGCTTCAAAGTATATATATATTGACCTGGGTAAGTGGCTGATCCTTTGGGATCAGAAGAACCTTATATATGATGAATCTGGTTATCAGTAACCTCTCATCATGAAGACCCGATGTCTGGGTGGTCATAGGGGCTGGACTGCCTAAGGAGACACTGTTTTTAGCTTCTTGGTAACCAGTGTGGTGATCCAGAGTTCTTATTTTGTTACTGGGTTGGTGAATCTATAAAATGAACCTATAAAATGAACCACCAGTTTTTGAGGTGTCTGCCATATCTTTTTTTTTTTATCAGTCTGTCCTGAATTTGGCACTCTCAGCTGTGACCCACACCAGGCATGGCCCACAGAGATATCTCAAGATTCAGCAGATCCAAGGTAACAAAGATGTACAGGGCACACATGTGGAGGCAGCTCGGCCCAACCAGTAAGAAAATCAAAGAGTTCTCCAACTGCCCCAGGGAGACAGATTACCCTTATTGAAAATTCAGTACTCAGAAAAATCAAAAGAACATACTGCAAGGGACGATCAAACAACAACAGGACAGCATGTTACCTTCCCAGAGCCAAGACATGAGATGTCACTCTACATCGACAGGCAAGAATGCAGTAGTGATTATTCATATCTGCACTAGTGACACTGCATCTTAGGATATCTCACAGATAACACATGACTTCAGGGAACTTGGAAGCATACTGAAGAAACAGGTCCAAATGATCTTCTCAGAGATCTGTTAGTTTCCACAGTCAAAAGTTTTCATATCAAACTACCCTAGAATACCCAGCAATACTAACAAATTTTAGACAAGTTCTTGGAAATCTCTCTATATTTGTCTGTTTTGTGATAGAACAAAATAGGATAAATCATAGCTTTGTCACACAGAAGTGTGAATTCTAAGGGATAATACAATATTTTCAAGTTTTTTTATTTTTGTTTTTAAGGTCTTACAGTTCAGCAAGAACAAGATGTGAGGAGCATTCTAAAAATTTAGTCTTTATTAATGATGGATAAACTTTAAGAGTAGAAAGTTCAACAATATGGACATTTATTGAAAAATAAGAGCAGTAATATTCCCTTGTAAAAACTGTAGAATAAGGTGGATAAAAAGTTGTTAATGAATAACTGTTTTCTGTTCTACTCCATTATCTGAAACTTATTATGGAGGAGTGCTGGTGACTCCATAGTTAAAGTTGAGTGGAATTTGCTGTTTAATAAACAATTTTTCATAATGCTCTAAAATCCACAAGCACATTCAGGTCATCTTGACAATTACTATACTTCATCTGGTCTTAAAGTAAGGTTAGTGAGGCAAATGTTGAACCATTATGGTCCTGGGAGTTCAGAGAATGAGGGGTGGGGCAGAGTGGGGACCCATTATTTTATTTTTTCCCTTCTTATAACTTTGAGCACACTTGTGGCTTAAACTCTGGCACGGACTTTCACCAAATGGAGGTTACTGGATTAATTTTACCTCAGCTAATGTCCAGTACCCAATTCCAAGTCAGGACAGCAATATTTTCAAAGTTACAAGAGGAGCTTTCCGGCTATATAAATTGTTATGCACTTAGGATGCACACCAGAAAAAGTGATTTGTCCATGGCACCACCAGACTGGTATAACAACCTTGTAAAGATGATCAGCTCATTTTACACTCACTTGGTGGCTTAGGGGATCAGGCCATAGTCCTTAAATCACAGAACCACTCACAGAGCAAGAGTTCTCAAAGAAGGACTTGAACATCTACTATTTTCAGCTTGCCTTCCATTTCAATGCTGTTGGAAGTTTTTCAACAAGTGTAGACAATACTATGGGGTAGCCTTTGGCAAATCATTTTTAAGGTAAAGCACAACTTTTTGTTTAGGAGATGATGATTTTTCAAAATGCTCTAAAAATCCATGTGCATACTCAGTTGTTTTGAAAACTCCTGTGCCACATCAGGGCAGGGATAGTTAGTGATGCAAGTTTGGAATCAGTTGGACACAGGGTTCTTCAAAAATATATTCCCCAAAGAAACTGAACTGATTTTCAAATCTTACAACTTTTTCACAGAGATAGGGGGAAAGGTGTGGCTCATTTAAAAGCAAACACAGAAACAGAACAACCAACCAACCAACAAAAACAATGGACTGCCCCAGACCTCAATTATTCAAATAGTACCGAGAACCAGTTTAGAAATGCAAAATTTTGAAGTTATTACATGACAAAGTTTTTAACACTTCTCTTTACAGATATTTCTTCACAGGACTCTTTGCAAATGACACAAAGGAGAAAATATATTGGCCTTGAACCCCCAAATTATTAATCTGAATCTGCTCTTTTGGAGATTTGTGTGCTGGGCTCATTAGCACTCAACCTGCCTTACTGGGTTCATTTTGGAAGCAAGACTGTTATCTGCAGTTTTGAGCAAGTGTACATTAATGCTACGTACACATCTGCCTGAGTCCCACCTGAGAGTCTGGCAGTCAATAGTGTATCCAGGATGTGAAAAACAGGCCACTTCACACTTCTGCCAACCTCCTACGCTATTCCCCCATGGAAGCCCCTTGTAACGGCCCACAACTGTTCTGTAATCATGCCTACTCCACTATCCAGTTTTAAGAAAAAACAAGAAAAAAAAATCACTGCCAAAACACTGTTAAACAGAGGGAGTTAAATATAGCTGCAATACTGCACATCATTCCAAACCACAGAGGGTGACTAAAACCTAAACTTTTGAAAATCAGGAAACAGAGTTAAGATAATGTCTCCCACACAACTTTAACTCTGCCCCATTTGAAAGATACCCCAATGAGTCTCAGAGAGATTATAAGACTACCCTTCTTGAACTTGTAGAGGGCAGCAAGGAAAGAATACCCTACTTTGTTTTACTCACACCTTGTCTTTATGATAGTAGTTAGACTAGTGCAGTGCAAAGGATAAAGAGGGTGCATGGCACTGCATAAATGCCAGTATAGGCTTGACATTCTGACGGGTATTGAGAGGACGCAATGGTGCAAAGCACTCTTACCTTCCCCTTTCTTTCTGACATATTTAGTGGAATGTGTGGAGGTGACTGACAGCCATATCCTACAGATTTTTTTTTTTTTTTTTTAAATCATATATTCATAGATTTTAGAACTAAGATAGACCAGCAGTTATCAATCTGTGGGTCTGGACCCCATTTTAATGGGGTTGCCAGGGCTGACGTTAGACTTGCCAGGGCCCAAGCTGAAGCCTGAGCCGCACTGCCTGGGGCCAAAGCCGAAGCCCAAGGGCTTCAGCAGTGGGTGGCAGGGCTCAGGTTACAGGCACCCCGCCTGGGTCTGAAGCCCTGGAGCTTCAGCTTGGTTCCCCCCACACCACACCCAGGGTGGCGGGACCCGAGTGGGCTCAAGCTTTGGTCCCCCTCCTAAGGTCATGTAATTTTTGTTGTCAGAACGGGGTTGTAGTGCAATGAAGTTTGAGAAAACCTGAGATACAATATTATGATCATCTTAGGCCTCTCAAATATCAAAACTCCACCACAAAGCCTACCCCTCCCACCAAAAAAGGAGGATCCATGATCCTTCTAGATGCAGCTGCACTTTCCTTTCTGATGGCAAGGTCAGGCAACCTGCTGCACTTAATCCATGGATCAGTACAGCTAAACCTAACATGAAGAGATGTGCGAGACTATGAATAAGAGATAGAATAGAACTGTGCAAGACATAGCACATACATCATGGAAAGTGGCAGATTTTCTTAGGGATATGTCAAATTTGGTTTGGTCCTAATACCTGCTGCAACTCCAAGGGGACAGAGATGAGGTTGAGTGGGGATGTGGGAATCATTACCTAAACACTCTACTTCCCAGTTTTCAGAAGATTAAATTTAAGCCATCCTACATATTCTGGAAGGGTACAAGGCACTGCTGGGCAACTTTAACTCTGCATTTGTCAAGGCTAATTCCCCACTCTGGCATTTTGAGTGCAGAAGGTGGGGGCCCGAAGGACTCTAAAAATTAATACTGGCCACTCCAGGCTTGTATTAAACTTCCAAGGTTACAGTTTTTCTCTGACCTTGGATTGGTAAATGCTGCCACCACCCAAGTGCAAAACCCCTCTGAGAACCCAGGAAGGCGTGCTTGGAAATTCCTTCCTGTGGGTTACCCTCAAGCCCTTTCACCGCCCCCCCTCCCTCCGGGGAAGAGCTGAGAAAGAAAAAAACAAAGGAAATGAGCTGTTGCCACCAGCTAATTAAACAACATGTGCACAAATCTCTTAGGACACAAAAATCCAATTTTGTTATTTAAAAAAAAAAAAGGTAAATGTTATTAAAAAAGAGGAAGAAAATATCTGGGAACTTAGGCTATTGCTAGATTTAAAAAGAGCAACTACGAAGATTAAGTATCAAGGATAGTTTCTTGAGGTCCAGCTTAAAGGTTATAAGCAAAACAAAAGCACCTGGGGTAAGCACAGAGGAGTCCACAAGCCATAAAGAAATAAAAGGGATAAACCTAATGGCATCATCCCCACCCCATATATTCCTTTGGAATTTTGAAAGTCCCCTTCCTGTTTGCTTGGTGACCCGTGCAGTGGTCTCAGTGCATCTTTCCAGGTGGCCATGCCTGCTCCACGCACCAGGCCATCCCCCACTTGGAGCAATGCCGAGCTGCTGGACCTCATCAGCATTTGGGGAGAGGAGGCGTCATGCACCTTTCCAGACCGGCCCATGTTAATGTCTGTGAAATGCCTGCGGTGCGCCACAAACACCTGGAGAACCATTGAAAAACAGGCCTTCTGATGAATGTATTCAGTGGCTAGGTTTCTGGTGCCAGAATTGGAATATGCGTGCCATATATCGCCCCTCCACGGTTAGGGAAGCCCATTTGTGCAAAGCCATCCACAATGTCACGTACCTTGCCCAGAGTCACAGTCTTTCGGAGCAGGATGCGATTAATGACCCTGCAGACTTCTGTCAAAACGAGTCCAATGGTCAACTTTCCCACTCCGAATTGGTTAGCAACCAATCGGTAGCAGTCTGGAGTAGCCAGCTTCTACGGTGCAATTGCCATGTGCTTCTCCAACAACAGGGCAGCTGTCATTCTCGTGATCTTGTACTGCAGGGCTGGGGCGAGCTCCTCACACAGTCCCATAAATATTGCTTTCCTCATCCGAAAGTTCTGCAGCCACTGCTCATCATCTCAAACATTCTTGACAATATGATCCCACCACTCAGTGCTTGTTTCCTGAGCTCAAAAGCAGAATTCCACTGTGGTCAGCACCGCTGTGAATGCCACAAACAATCTTGTGTCGTAACTACTATGTGTGATGAGATCAATATCACATTCCTCTTGACTTTGTAGTTTAAGGAATAACTCCACTGCCACTCATGATGTGTTGATCAGAGCAAGCAGCATGCTGGTCAACAGTTCGGGATCCATTCCTACAGTCCTAAGAGGCAGGGCATGCAATACATAAACCATTGAAAGATGGCACCAAATGCGGACAGAAGCACAGGGATTGCTGGGATGTGAAGCAATGCATCATGGGGCACTGGGACAGGACCCAGGATTCCCTGCAACCCCCTCCAACTTCCCACAACTCTTAGCGGCAGAAGAGGAAGAGATGCTCTATGGGATAGCTGCCCAAAGTGCACCGCTCCGAATACTGCTGGAAGTGCTGCAAGTGTGAACATGCTACTGTGTGGACAGTTGACAGTGTGAACACACAACAGCGGTTTCCCTTCAGCGCGCTCTGAGTGTCGTTGTAATTCCCAGTGCTGCAACTCTGCCAGTATAGACATGTCCTTAGTGAATCAACAGTAAACACTTTTAGAACTGCATTTTTTTTTTAAGAGAGATCCAGTGTTTTATATACTGTACTATACCTAGTGTGACATTTTGGTGTTCAACCAGGTGAGTAAGGGGATCGGTCACCATCTGCCTTGTAACCCTGGGTGTCTTGCAGATGTGCAGCTTTAGTCCAGGGCTCTGACCCCAACAGCCTGCCAGCAGCCCACAAGCCTCACCTTGGTTTTGCCCAACCAGGTTACTCATTGCAGGCTGACCTTAGTACCTTTCCAGCTCCTAATTTGCTCCCAAATCATTCTACTGAAGGGACCAGCCCCACTCTGTCAAGGCTGAATCCCCATTCTGTCACTCTGAGTGCAGAAGGTGGTGGGCCCGCAAGGACTCTAAAAATTAATATGTACCACTCCGGGCTTGTATTAAACTCCCAAGGTTATAGATTTTCTCTGACCTTGGCTTGGTAAACACTGCCACCCCCGCCCCTCCCCCCCACAAAAAAAAAACAACCTTTGAACCCAGGAAGGAGCACTTGGAAATTCCTCCCTGTGGGGTACCCTCAAGCCCTTTCACTGTCCTTCCTCTGGGGAAGAGCTGAGAAAGAAAACAAAGGAAATTAGCTGTGGCTACCAGCTAATCAAACAACATGCACAACCTCTTAGGACACCAAAAATCCAATCCTGGTCTTAAAAAAAGTAAATTTTATTAAAAACAAAAAGGAAAAAAATACATCTGGAACTTAGGCTTTTTGCTAGATCTGAAAAAACAATTACAAAAATTAAGCACCCAAAATAGCTTTCTTGGAGGTTCAGCTTAAAGGTTACAAGCAAACAAAATCATCTGGGGTTAGCATAGAGGAGATCCACAAGCCAAAATAAAAAATAAATCTGATTGTGTCTAACTAAACATTCCCTACCCAAATAATTTCTTCTAGGTATGGAAGATGAATTTTCATACCTGGTGCAAGCCTTACACAGCATTGCTACTCCATCCCTGCAGCCCAGAGAACAACAGACAAAGCGAAAGTTTCTTTCCCAATTTTAAAAAGTTCTACCTTCCCATGACGTGCACAGGCAGAAATTGTGGAAAAACAACATCGCTTGCCTCATAACCTAAGTCGTGCAGAACGCAATGCCATCACAGCCTCAGAAACCACCCTGACATTATCATCAAAGAGGCTGATCAAGGAGGTGTTGTTGTCATCATGAACAGGTCTGACTACCAGAAGGAGGCTGCCAGACAACTCTCCAATATCAAATTCTACAGGCCACTTTCCTCAGATCCCACTGAGGAATACACTAAAACTGCACCATCTACTCAGGACACTCCCTACACTAACACAGGTACAAATCAACATGCCCTTAGAGCCCCGACTGGGGTTACTCTATCCACTATCTAAGATCCACAAACCTGGAAATCCTGGATGCCCCATCATCTCGGGCATTGGCACTCTCACTGAAGGACTGTCTGGATATGTGGACTCCCTACTCAGACCCTACGCCACCAGCACTCCCAGCTATCTCCGTGACACCACAGATTTCCTGAGAAAACTACAATGCATTGGTGACCTCCCAGAAAACACCATCCTAGCCACCATGGATGTAGAGGCTCTCTACACAAACATCCCACATGGAATACAAGCTGTCAGGAACAGTATCCCTGATGATGACACAGCACATTATTGCTGAGCTCTGTGACTTTATCCTCACGCACAATTATTTCAAATTTGGTGACAATATATACCTCCAGACCAGTGGCACCGCTCTGGGCACCCACATGGCGCCACAATATGCCAACATTTTTATGGCTGACCTGGAACAACGCTTCCTCAGCTCTCGTCCACTCACACCCCTTCTCTACCTACGCTACATTGATGACATCATCAGCGAACCAGCTGAGCGGCGAACAGCAGAGGCTAACAGCGGGAGTTTGCCTGGGAGCTGTCCAAGAGGAGGTACGCTAAGTGCTGCATTAGGGGGGCTGTGTTGGTGAGTATCTGAGTGTCTGCTGCTGGGACAGTTGGTCAGTTTGACCGTGTGCTTGATTGCTTGCTTGTTTGTTTGAAAAGTGTGAATTGGGAGTGCTTTGTTCCAGCTGGGCCTTGAGTGGGCCTGGGAGTTCGCCTAGGGAGAGCGCACTGAGGCTTTCATCTGCAGGTTTCTCCGAGTAGTTCCTGCAACAGTTGAGAAAGCTCCTAAGAGGACGGTGATATGGAAGGTGAGCGATCAGCTGTTGTAACCTGCACAGGTTGTGCCATATTTGTCTTTCTTCCGCAGGACAGAAGCGACTTTGTCTGTACAAAGTGCAAGCTGGTCTCCATACTGGAGGAGAAGGTTCGAGGGCTGGAGAAACAAGTATCGACTCTGCGTTGCATAAGGGAAAATGAAGATTTCCTGGACAGACGTCAGGAGATACTTCTACGGCCACAATGTTCTGAAGATTCAGAGCAGGCGGAGCAGGGACAGAAGGATTGTGAGGAGGTTTGGCAGCATGTGACCTCCAGAAGAAGAAAGAGGAGCGTCCATGCACCAGCAATGGAGATACAGGTGAGGAATCGTTTCCATGTTCTCTCTACAGGTGCTAATGCGGAGAGTGGACTAGATGGCCCATCTGAGGGAAGGGAGCAGAAGGAGACTCCACCGATTGGAAGGCAAAAGATGCACTGTCCTAGGGATGGGGGTTCCACGACCACCACTCCCAAGAGGAGGAGGAGGGTGGTGGTGGTCGGGGACTCCCTCCTCAGGGGGACTGAGTCATCTATCTGCCGCCCTGACCAGGAAAACCGAGAGGTCTGCTGCTTGCCAGGAGCTAGGATACACGATGTGACGGAGAGACTGCCGAGACTCATCAAGCCCTCGGATCGCTACCCCTTCCTGCTTCTCCACGTGGGCACCAATGATACTGCCAAGAATGACCTTGAGCGGATCACTGCAGACTACGTGGCTCTGGGAAGAAGGATAAAGGAGTTTGAGGCGCAAGTGGTGTTCTCGTCCATCCTCCCTGTGCAAGGAAAAGGCCGGGGTAGAGACCGTCGAATCGTGGAAGTCAACGAATGGCTACGCAGGTGGTGTCGGAGAGAAGGCTTTGGATTCTTCGACCATGGGATAGTGTTCCAAGAAGAAGGAGTGCTAGGCTGAGATGGGCTCCACCTAACGAAGAGAGGGAAGAGCATCTTCGCCAGCAGGCTGGCTAACCTAGTGAGGAGGGCTTTAAACTAGGTTCACCGGGGGAAGGAGACCAAAGCCCTGAGGTAAGTGGGGAAATGGGATCCTGGGAGGAAGCACAAGCAGGAGAGCGCAAGAGGGGAGGACTCCTGTCTCATGCTGAGAAAGAGGGACGATCATTGAGTTATCTTAAGTGCCTATACACAAATGCAAGAAGCCTGGGAAACAAGCAGGGAGAACTGGAAGTCCTGGCACAGTCAGGGAACTATGATGTGATTGGAATAACAGAGACTTGGTGGGACAACTCACATGACTGGAGTACTGTCATGGATGGATATAAACTGTTCAGGAAGGACAGGCAGGGCAGAAAAGGTGGGGGAGTTGCGTTGTATGTAAGAGAGGAGTATGACTGCTCAGAGCTCCGGTATGATACTGCAGAAAAACCTGAGAGTCTCTGGATAAAGTTGAGAAGTGGGAGCAACAAGGGTGATGTTGTGGTTGGAGTCTGCTATAGACCACCAGACCAGGGGGATGAGGTGGACGAGGCTTTCTTCTGGCAACTAGCAGAAATTGCTAGATCACAGGCCCTGGTTCTCATGGG
>NC_048298.1:169182353-169190219 GCF_013100865.1 Trachemys scripta elegans | reverse complement strand
AACAAGGGGGATGTCGTGGTTGGAGTCTGCTATAGACCACCAGACCAGGGGGATGAGGTGGACGAGGCTTTCTTCTGGCAACTAGCAGAAGTTGCTAGATCGCAGGCCCTGGTTCTCATGGGAGACTTTAATCACCCTGATATCTGCTGGGAGAGCAATACAGCGGTGCACAGGCAATCCAGGAAATTTTTGGAAAGTGTAGGGGACAATTTCCTGGTGCAAGTGCTGGAGGAACCAACTAGGGGCAAAGCTTTTCTTGACCTGCTGCTCACAAACAGGGAAGAACTAGTAGGGGAAGCAAAAGTGGATGGGAACCTGGGAGGCAGTGACCATGAGATGGTCGAGTTCAGGATCCTGACACAAGGAAGAAAGGAGAGCAGCAGAATACGGACCCTGGACTTCAGAAAAGCAGACTTTGACTCCCTCAGGGAACAGATGGGCAGGATCCCCTGGGAGAATAACATGAAGGGCAAAGGGGTCCAGGAGAGCTGGCTGTATTTTAAAGAATCCTTATTGAGGTTGCAGGAACAAACCATCCCGATGTGTAGAAAGAATAGTAAATATGGCAGGCGACCAGCTTGGCTAAACAGTGAAATCCTTGCTGATCTTAAATGCAAAAAAGAGGCTTATAAGAAGTGGAAGATTGGACAAATGACCAGGGAGGAGTATAAAAATATTGCTCAGGCGTGCAGGAGTGAAATCAGGAAGGCCAAATCACACTTGGAGTTGCAGTTAGCAAGAGATGTTAAGAGTAACAAGAAGGGTTTCTTCAGGTATGTTAGCAACAAGAAAAAAATCAAGGAAAGTGTGGGCCCCTTACTGAATGAGGGAGGCAACCTAGTGACAGAGGATGTGGAAAAAGCTAATGTACTCAATGATTTTTTTGCCTCTGTCTTCACGCACAAGGTCAGCTCCCAGATTGCTGCACTAGGCAGTACAGCATGGGGAGAAGGTGACCAACCCTCTGTGGAGAAAGAAGTGGTTCAGGACTATTTAGAAAAACTGGACATGCACAAGTCCATGGGGCCGGATGCGCTACATCCGAGGGTGCTAAAAGAGTTGGCAGGTGAGATTGCAGAGCCATTAGCCATTATTTTTGAAAACTCATGGCGATCGGGGGAGGTCCCAGATGACTGGAAAAAGGCTAATGTAGTGCCCATCTTTAAAAAAGGGAAGAAGGAGGATCCGGGGAACTACAGGCCAGTCAGCCTCACCTCAGTCCCTGGAAAAATCATGGAGCAGGTCCTCAAGGAATCTATTATGAAACATTTAGAGGAGAGGAAAGTGATCAGGAACAGTCAGCATGGATTCATGAAGGGGAAGTCGTGCCTGACTAACCTAATTGCCTTCTATGATGAGATAACTGGCTCTGTGGATGAGGGGAAAGCAGTGGATGTGTTATTTCTTGACTTTAGCAAAGCTTTTGATACGGTCTCCCACAGTATTCTTGCCACCAAGTTAAAGAAGTATGGGCTGGATGAATGGACTGTAAGGTGGATAGAAAGCTGGCTAGATCGTCGGGCTCAACGGGTAGTGATCAATGGCTCCATGTCTAGTTGGCAGCCGGTTTCAAGTGGAGTGCCCCAAGGGTCGGTCCTGGGGCCGGTTTTGTTTAATATCTTTATTAATGATCTGGAGGATGGTGTGGACTGCACTCTCAGCAAGTTTGCAGATGACACTAAACTAGGAGGCGTGGTAGATACACTAGAGGGTAGGGATCGGATACAGAGGGACCTAGACAAATTAGAGGATTGGGCAGAAAAAAACCTGATGAGGTTCAACAAGGACAAGTGCAGAGTCCTGCACTTAGGACGGAAGAATCCCATGCACTGCTACAGACTAGGGACCGAATGGCTAGGTAGCAGTTCTGCTGAAAAGGACCTAGGGGTCACAGTGGACGAGAAGCTGGATATGAGTCAACAGTGTGCTCTTGTTGCCAAGAAGGCTAACGGCATTTTGGGCTGTATAAGTAGGGGCATTGCCAGCAGATCGAGGAACGTGATCGTTCCCCTTTATTCGACATTGGTGAGGCCTCATCTGGAATACTGTGTCCAGTTTTGGGCCCCACACTACAAGAAGGATGTGGAAAAATTGGAAAGAGTCCAGCGGAGGGCAACAAAAATGATTAGGGGTCTGGAGCACATGACTTATGAGGAGAGGCTGAGAGAACTGGGATTGTTTAGTCTCCAGAAGAGAAGAATGAGGGGGGATTTGATAGCAGCCTTCAACTACCTGAAGGGGGGTTCCAAAGAGGATGGAGCTCGGCTGTTCTCAGTGGTGGCAGATGACAGAACAAGGAGCAATGGTCTCAAGTTGCAGTGGGGGAGGTCCAGGTTGGATATCAGGAAAAACTATTTCACTAGGAGGGTGGTGAAACACTGGAATGCGTTACCTAGGGAGGTGGTGGAGTCTCCTTCCTTGGAGGTTTTTAAGGCCCGGCTTGACAAAGCCCTGGCTGGGATGATTTAGCTGGGAATTGGTCCTGCTTTGAGCAGGGGGTTGGACTAGATGACCTCTTGAGGTCCCTTCCAACTCTGATATTCTATGATTCTATGATTCTATCTGGACCCATGGGAAGGAAACCCTGGAAGAATTCCACCATGATTTCAACAGCTTCCACCCCACCATCAGCCTCAGCCTGGACCAATCTACATGGGAGGTCCACTTCCTAGACACTACAGTACAAATAAGCGATGGCCACGTTAACACCACCCTATACCGAAAACCCACCGACCGCTACGTCTACCTTCATGCCTCCAGCTTCTACCCTGGACACATCACACGATCCATCGTCTACAGCCAAGCGCTGAGGTACAACCGCATCTGCTCCAACCCCTCAGACAGAGACCAACACCTACAAGATCTTCACCAACATTCTCAAAACTACAATACCCACACAAGGAAATAAAGAAACAAATCATCAGAGCCAGACGTGTACCCAGAAACCTCCTGCTACAAGACAGGCCCAAAAAAGAAACCAACAGAACTCCACTGGCCATCACCTACAGTCCTCAGCTTAAACCTCTCCAACGCATCATCAGTGATCTACAACCCATCCTGGACAATGATCCCTCATTTTCACAGACCTTGGGAGGCAGGCCAGTTCTCGCCCACAGACAACCCGCCAACCTTAAGCATATTCTCACCAGCAACCACACACCGCACCATAACAACTCTAACTCAGGAACCAACCCATGCAACAAACCTCGATGCAAACTCTGCTCACATATCTACACCAGCAACACCATCACAGGACCTAACCAGATCAGCTACAACATCACCGGCTCATTCACCTGCATGTCCACCAATGTTATATATGCCATCATGTGCCAGCAATGCCCCTCTGCTATGTACATTGGCCAAACTGGACAGTCACTACGTAAAAGGATAAATGGACACAAATCAGATATCAGGAATGGAAATATACAAAAACCTGTAGGAGAACACTTCAACCTCCCTGGCCACACAATAGCAGATGTAAAGGTAGCCATCTTACAGCAAAAAAACTTCAGGACCACACTCCAAAGAGAAACTGCTGAGCTCCAGTTCATTTACAAATTTGACACCATCAGATCAGGATTAAACAAAGACTGTGAATGGCTATCCAACTACAGAAGCAGTTTCTCCTCCCTTGGTGTTCACACCTCAACTGCTAGCAGAGCACCTCACCCTACCTGATTGAACTAACCTCGTTATCTCCATATTGATTTATACCTGCCTCTGGAAATTTCCATTACTTGCATCTGAAGAAGTGAGGTTCTTACCCACAAAAGCTTATGCTCCCAATACTTCTGTTAGTCTTAAAGGTGCCACAGGACCCTCTGTTGCTTTTTACAGATTTAGACTAAAACCGGCTACCCCTCTGATACCTTCCCATTGACTCTTTTGGTCAGGTGCCCACTCCTTTTCTTTTACCTGAGGACTTGGTAACCCTTTACAGGTAAAGTAAGCAGAGAATAGACACCAAGAGGGATTTTACAGACAACTGGCTGGCTGGGTGTCCATCAAAGGGAGCTACTCCTCCCTTCCCCCCTTCATGTATCACACTCTCACTGGACCTTCACAGATAAAGTTAGGTTTGCTTCTTTTACAGAGACAGTAAAACACTTCAAGCTGCTAGCTTCCTTGAAGTACACACTTCCCTGAATTTACAAATCACTGATGATTTCTAATGAAAGCACTAAGATTATTAATAAAAAAGAGCATGGATTAAGAAATACTAAATAAACTAGGTAAACATCTCTACCTTTATAAGCAAATAAAAGTAAAAACATTCATCTAAAAGTTTCTCTCACCCCATAATCTCCTGCCCAGCCTTTACTGGCCAGGACCCATCACAGAGATCAAAGCTCTTGATTTCTGTGTCTCCTAAGGTGAAGGATAAAGATGGAATCTCTCTGTTTCTCATATCCCCAAAGGATGTCTTTATATTGCAAGTCAAGGAGGACCCCTGAGCATTACACTAATAAAATAATAGTAACAGGATCTTATAAGGTGGGCAAGGCAAAATGCCACATTTATTGTAAATACAGAGAGAGAGAAAAATTACCACAATAGTTAGCATATGCTTTTTAGACACACACACACACACACACACACGCGCACACACACACACACACACACACAATCCTGCAGTGATGTTTATAGTTACCAGTCCAGAGTCTGGATCAATCTAGTGGCCAGCCAGATTGGTCGCAGAGGGCAGCGGGGCTCTATTGGTTGCGATACGATGCGCCTGGAGTGTGGCAAGATGAACCCAAAGTCCCATGGCTAAGCACCCTGTTCTTATAGGTTTTTTGCTCTGTTGAAGTCTATGGGAATTGTGTCATCCTGCTGATGTTCGTTTGAATCAGCAGGTGGCACATTGCTGATGACTGAATGTCTGAGTGTTATCTTGTTCTTTGGAGTCTTCAGCCCTCCATATGGGGTGGGGGGGAGAGGGGCACTTGGGTGGATTCCGGCCTGCCCTCCAGGAGTCATCTGGTTATCTCTAGTCTGCGCATTCTTCGGCCAATCGAGACTGGAGTTGTAATTCTTAGGCTGGCACTTTCCTGACCATTCATTCTTTATCTAAATCAATTTATCGTTTTTATCTAAATCAAGCATCCATTCACATACATCCTCTATTTTAACATACATTTATTACTTATTACTTTACTATTTCTTAACTTCTAGCAACTCTCAGGATGTTGCAAATTTACTTAAAACTTTAACATACATAACAAGCAAGTTAAAAGCTACTAAACTTTGTTCTGTTTGGAAGAACAATTACAGTTGTTTCTGAGAACAGACTTT
This sequence comes from Trachemys scripta elegans, assembly GCF_013100865.1. NCBI lineage: Eukaryota > Metazoa > Chordata > Testudines > Emydidae > Trachemys > Trachemys scripta. The sequence goes on along the minus strand of NC_048298.1, from coordinate 169,184,924 downwards.
CTGTCTTAGGATGTGTTAACACAATTAGCAGTTTGGCCTTGCATGTTTCTCACAGAGAGGGAGAGACTCAGAAATGGAAAAAGCAAGAGGGCTAAGCTGTGGGGAATTCAACTGAATTCAATCTTACCCCTTGTCTCTCTTGGTCTCAGACTTGTTAAACACATAGACTTTATGGCTCTAATACAGAAATTCCCTTATATGGTCCAACATGAGGATTCAGTCTCCTGTGTCTCTCGGGGGTGCTGGAGCCATATTAAGTCAATCTCTTGAGTTCTTTATTAGGATAATGCCTGACGGTTTAGCTCGATGGCTTTATTTACTGCTAATATTTGAGATAAACCTATGTTTCCTTGTCTAGGACAAATCCATTTATTACCCTTACATAGGCTAGGCTGTCTGGTCATAAACATGTTTTAGTAACATCATACAGAGGGAATTCATAGCTTCAGATGTAATGTTAACACATGCATTTTACAATGTTAATAACCAGCATGTTATTAGCTTTCACATACTATCTCATGAAGCATATTTTGTACAAATATTATTGCAGTAGCATGTAGGGTATGAATATAGGGGTGTGTAGGGTCACAACTAGAAAAATTAATTGAAGTGTTTCTGCCACTCAAACAAGAACATTGCTCTACAGTTAATCTAAGAAAGACCTTGCTTTGTTTATTACTCTAGTTAGAATAAATAGAAAATAAATAAGTATCAGTACCGGAATCTTATGCGCTTCAAAGCAATGTTTAACAAACATGTAATGCACATATTGTAAAAGCACAACCTTCTCAAGAGTTCAATGATTCTATTTGTTTACATCTGAATGTGTAATACAGCTGCAGCAAAGATACCCTCCCGAAATACAAGAAGAATCTGTTAAATTTGGTGTAGATTCTTCAGAATACTTAAAACTAGGTATTATTGATGACAGTGTTAGACTAAGCAGATGGTGTAACACTTGTCTTCAATACTGAAAAATGTTAATAATCAATGCTTCATACATTATAAGCTACATGCATAAAATACAACCTCTTTTGCTCACTTTAATATTGGTAAAGTAACTGTTGAGAGCCTTGAATATCCCATATCTCTTGGGCGTTTCAAACTAACACATAGTATGGAAACAGTGAGTTAGAAACATGCAAAAGAAATTAAAGTCTATGCAATGGACTAGTTCTATTTAATACACAACATAGTCTTCAAGTTTAGCTATCTTGTCAAAAAAAGCTTAATCAAGTAATTAATATACTTATAGGTTCGAACAAACAGTTTAATAAATTTTAAGTTTTTCGGCAATTCATTCATAATCATTCAACAGAATACAAAATAGACTTTGCAATCAAATATTTAGACTGTACCCCACTGAACAAACCCCCCCCCCCCCCCGAACTTATATGCACGGAACCCATTCCCCAACTTATGCCCAAAGAAAAGCAATCCACTACAATACCTTGTCACTCATACTAGTCTACAGGTTGAGGATAGCAATCAGTTTAAAACTTGGTCTATAATTCATCCTTTGTTAACTAGTGCCACAAACATATTTGGCTGCAAATGTAGAGCAGGATAATGTGTGATTCAGCATTGTTTCAGAGAATCTTAGGTAAACCGTAAATATAGACCAGGACAAACTATGCAGATTTAAAACAATTAACAGGAAAGAACATTTTTAGCCTAAACTTAAATCTGACATCAGCTTCCCCCAAAATAGAGAGTTATGTACAAATACTACCATAGTACTAGCAACAGCATATGTTATTTATTGCTGACTATCTAATATCTTATACACAGAATGAAATATAAAGTTGCATATGATAGAGGAGATCAATATTTTTCTTTTGTTTGCTGTTAAACACACCAAAAAAGCCCAACCTAATACAAACACTGGTCAAATTCACCAGTACAGTGTGATCCAAGTTACATGCACTACACACAATTAACTTATTCCCTATGTTCGATAAAACACTATTCTTCCTAATCAATGCTAACACAGGGCAATAGTAGTTAGTCCCTCCAGTTTTAAGGTTGCTATTTTAAATGGTTTCCTGTTAGAAGCCAGATTTTCAGCCTCCCTCCAACTCAACCAAAAGAGAAATTAGTTCTCCTTAAATTTCATATCCCAAGTTTCCAGATAAAATTTATTTTTTCTGTGAAGTTTAGAAAAAGAGTCAAGGGATTTTTAAGTTCTGGAGTTTCCAAGATTTCCACGTTTGTTTGGTTTTTAAATAAAACTAGGGTTACCATATTTTGTGCCTCCAAATGGAGGACACTCCACGGGGCCCCGGCCCCGCCCCCAGCCCCGCCCCCTCCCCCTCCCCTGCTTCCCGCGAACATTTAATTCGCGGGAAGCCTGAAGCAGGTAAGGGGAGGTGTGGGGGGAGGAGGTGCGGCCCAGGCTGGCCCCCCCGGCAGCTCCAGCCTGGGTCGGCTCGGGCCCTGGGGTGCCGGCCCCGGCCAACCACCCCCGGCCCGCCCAGCACTGCCGGCCCCCGGCGGCCCGGCGCACCCCCTGGCCCCGCGACCCCGGACCGGCTCCCGGACCGGCCCCCCGACCCAGCGCACCCCCCCCCC
>NC_048298.1:169091833-169177366 GCF_013100865.1 Trachemys scripta elegans | reverse complement strand
GAGCCGGCCCGGCACTGCGACCCCGGCCCGGCACCGCGCGCCCGGCCCGGCTCCCGGCCCAGCACCATGCCCCCGGCCCCGCGACCCCGGCCCGGCCCCGCACCGGCCCCGGCCAAAGAGGCCCCGGCCGAGCCCTCCCTCCCGATTTTCCCGGACATGCCCGGCTTTGGGGGATTTCCCCCCGGACGGGGATTTGAGCCCCCAAAAGCCGGACATGTCCGGGAAAATCCGGACGTATGGTAACCCTAATAAAACACAAAACAACAAAAACCCACACAATTTTTGGCACCTTATGTCTACACAATTGTTTGGATTATAAACTCGCATTTTCTCCTCCTCACAGGCCTGGCCAAGAAACAGTCCTTTTGTTTTTTTGAGAAGGTTATTGCGGGGGGCAGGGAAGGGAGGTAATGGAGCATTGAGGAACTTCTATATGTTATAAAGAACGGTTTTGGTTTTGTAGATATAAACATTTAATTTTTTAAAATAGTTTATTATCAGTTTACTTGGTCCTATTGGGCTGAACCTTGCCAAGTAGGAGAATTCTTGCCAACTCTCACAACTCTAGCAACTCCACTCAGGAGCTCATCTGCAGGGCAGACAGCAAGACTCACTGCTCTCTACAGAGCATGCTCTTCTTTGGGCACTCAGACCCTTTTTCCTGCCTTCCTCAAGGAATTCCACTCCTAGCACCCTCACTTCCAGCCTTACCCAAATAGCCACTGTCCAAAGGTATACATCCCTTTATTTCCTCCAACCATAGCAAACAACTGAGATTAAGGAGCATGACACTTCATGTTCCCGTCCCCATATTAACTTCCACTGCTTGATAGAAAAATCAAGCCACTTATTTAGTTGCCTAAATCTGCATTTAAAAAACAACAAAACAAAAACAAAAAGCAAACAAACAAACAAACAAAAACAAACAACAACTTTAGGCACCCATTTTTTAAAATCTTGGCCCAAGGGTTACCGGAATATTTTACATTTAATTATTTAACAAAGAGAAAGAACACAAATAGTATTGCAATGCAAAGAAGTGAAGTGATGCAGATGTTCCTTACAAGTGGTAAAAGAAGACCCACTGGTAGTTTGGGATGTAATCTCTGATATAGCCTCATGCCAAATGTTGGGATCTCTGAGCAGTCATCTGTATGGCTCAAATGGTCACTGCTTTTCAGATAATTTTGGGATTTTGGGACTTGGGGCATGGAAGGCAGCACTTATTTCTTAAGAGACAATCCCCTTACAGAATAATCCTAAGGGAAAAGACAGTTACCTTTTCTGTAACTGGTGTTCTTCGAGATGTGTTGCTCATGTCTATTCCACAATAGGTGTGCGTCCTCGCCATGTGCACCGGTGCCAGAAGTCTTTCTCCTAGCAGTACCCATAGGGGAGCACCCTAGCAACCCCTGGAGTGGCACCTCCATGGCGCTGTATAAAGGGACCTGGGTTTTCCCCCTCCCCCACCCTCAGTTCCTTCTTGCCAAAAAACTCCAACAGAGGGGAAGGCGGGTGGGATGTGGAATAGACATGAACACCACTTCTCGAAGAACACCAGTTACGGAAAAGGTAACTGTCTTTTCTTCTTCGAGTGATTGCTCATGTGTATTCCACAATAGGTGATTCCAAGCTAAATCTGTTGGAGGTGGGAAGGAGTTCACAAACTCTCGGGATGGAGAACGGCCCTGCCGAATCTGCTGTCCTCCCTGGTCCGAGAGACAATCACAAAATGCGAGGTGAACGTGTGACCACGTGGCAGCCCTACAAATGTCCTGAATGGGGACATGGGCCAAAAAGGCAGCCGACGAGGCCTGCACCCTAGTCAAGTGCGTCTTCACAATTGGTGGTGGAGGGATTCCCGCCAGGTCATAATAGGTACAGATGCACGAGGTGATCCAGTTGGAGAGCCGCTGAGTGGAGATCAGCCAACCTTTCATGTGCTCGGCCAAGGCGATGAACAGTTGAAAGGATTTTCTGAACAGCTTAGTCCGCTCCAGATAAAAAGCCAGAGCCTGTCGCACATCCAGAGTGTGGAGGTGGTGCTCCTTGCTGGAGGCCTGGGGCAGAGAATCGGAAGAAAAATGTCCTGGCCCAGTTGATAGGCGGAGACCACCTTCAGGAGGAACGAAGGGTGTGGGCGGAGGTGGACCTTATCTTTACGAAATACAGCGTACAGGGGCTCGGAGGTCAGGGCCCTGAGTGCCGAGACCCGCCTAGCCGATGTGATCGCAACCAGGAAGGCCACCTTCCACGAGAGGTGTGACCAGGAGCATGAGGCTAGCGGCTCAAATGGATGCCCCATGAGATAGGCCAACACCAGGTTTAGGTCCCACAGTGGGCCTAACATACGGGAAGAGACAATCCAACCCCTTAAGGAATCCGCCAGTCATAGCATGCAAGAATACCGTGTGGCCCTGTATCGGCGGATGGAAGACCGATAGGTTGGCTAGGTGCACCTTGACTGATGAGGGAGCCAAGCCCTGGGCTCTAAGGTGAAGGAGGTAGTCTAGAATAAGCCGGATTGGGGTGGCCACTGGGGAAACACCCCACTCGTCCCCCCATCTGGAAAACCGAGACCACTTTGCCAAGTAGGCTCAGCACGTGGAGGGCCTCCTGCTTTCTAGGAGGATGTGCTGAACCCCTTCCGAGCACATCCTTTCCTTCCTACCTAACCATTGAGCAGCCACGCCGTGAGGTGGAGTGCCACTAGGTTGGGGTGGAGGAGGCGGCCCTTGTCCTGGGAGAGCAGATCCAGGCGGGATAGCAATGGCCATGGCGGGGCGACCACCAGGCCCGTGAGGATGCCACACCAATGCTGCCTGGGCCATGCCGGGGCAATCAGAAGGATCTAGGCTTTGTCCGTCTTTATCTTTTCCAGCACCTTGCCGATCAGCGGGAACTGGGGAAAGGCATAGAGAAACTGGCTTGACTAACAGAAGAGGAAGTCATCAGCGATAGCACCCTGTCCCAGCCCCCCCGGAGCAGAACGGTTCTGCCGAGTCGTGAACAGGTCCACCTGGGGAGTTCCCCACACTTGGAAAAGTCTGTGCACCACTTCTGAGTGGAGAGACCACTCGTGCTGAGAGGAGAAGTCCCTGCTCAAGTGACCTGCCCGTGCGTTCCGTGCACCCGGCAAATGGAAGGCCTATAGGCAGATGTCGTGGGCTATACAAAAGTCCCACAGCCTGAGGGCTTTGCGGCAGAAGGCAGAGGATAGGGCCCCGCCTTGCCGGTTGATGTAGAATGTCGAGGCCGTGTCTTCTGTGAGCACCCTGACCACCCGGCTCCCCAGATGCGAGTGGAGGGCCATGCGTGCCAGCCGTACCACCCTGAGCTCCTTGACGTTTATGTGAAGGGTCAGATCCTGAGCCGACCACAGACCTTGGGTCTGAACATTCCCCACATGGGCCCCCCATCCCAGGTCCATTGCGTCGGACACCAGTTCCAGTGACAGGGCCCTGCCCCTGAATGGGACCCCTTGGAACATGTTTCTCGGGGAGGACCATCACCTTAAGGAGGTGATCACTGGCTCAGGCACCGTGAGGACTTCATCTATCCTGTCCCTGGCCTAGGAGAACTCAGAGGCCAATCAGAGCTGGAGGGGCCTCATTCTGAGTCTGGCGTGACGGACCACATACGTGCACACCGACGTGTGACCCAAGAGCTGGAGGCATGCTCTGACTGTTGTCACCGGAAACCTTCTGACCGTGTCAATGAGCCCCTTCAGGGTCTCGAACCTGTCCAGTGGGAGGGAGACTATGGCCGATGAGGCGTCCAGGACCACCCCGATAAACTCTATGTGTTGTACTGGGACTAACGTGGACTTGGTGTTGTTTACAAACAGGCCCAAAGCGGTGCACGTTGACAGAAGCAGTGCCACATGATCCCGCACCTGCAACTGGGAGCTACCCTTGACCAACCAGTCGTCCAAATAGGGGAAGATCTGGACCCCCTTGGCGCCTGAGGTAGGCTGCAACCACCGACATACATTTGTGAATACCCTGGGGACAGTGGACAGGCCAAACGGGAGGACCATAAATTGGTAGTGTTCCTGCCCCACCATGAAACGGAGGAAGTGCCTGTGTCCCTCAAATATATGAATGTGGAAGTACGCGTCCTGCAGATCGAGGGCGGCGTACCAGTACCTGGGATCCAGGGAGGAGATGGAGGCCAGGGAGACCATGCAGAACTTGAACTTCAGCATGCACTGGTTCAGGCCTCACAGGTCCAAGATGGGGCTGAGCCCCCCTTTGGCCTTCAGGATAAGGGAATAGCGGGAGTAGTACCCCTTGCCTTTGAACTCCCAGTACTGCTTCTACCGCTCCTAGGCCTAGGAGCCATCCCACCTCCTGCTCAAGCAGAGTCTCATGCGAGGGGTCCCCCAGGAGAGATGAGGGCGGGGGGTGGTTGGGCGGGGAGGAAGTTAGCTGGAGGGTGTAGCCCTGGGAGATGGTGTTGAGGACCCATTGGTCTGAGGTCAGCCGCGACCACTGCGGGAGTAAAAGCACACAACCGATTGGAAAAGGGAAGCTTTATTGAGGGTGGATCCCTGATGCAAACTGGCAGGGCACTCCCGGGCATGCTGTCAAAACCGCCTTTTCCCCGCTAGCTTGCCTTTGGAGGACCCAGGCTGGGGGGCAGGCGGAGACTGCCTCTGTGGGCACCTCTTATAGTCCCGCAACTTCTTATAAGCAGTCTTGTATTTTGAATGGGTGGCCTAAGCAGGAATCTGCTGCGGCTTGAACTTAGGTTTAGCCAGAAGCCGGAACATAGAGATCCAGAGTCTGGAGAGAGTCGTGCGGGAGTCTTTCAGGTCATGCAGCTTTGTATCCATTTGTTCTGCAAACAGAGCTTTGCCATCAAACAGGAGATCCTACAGGGAGGGCTGCACCTCGCTGGACAGCCCAGAGAGCAGGAGCCATGACGCCCTTCTCATGGACACCACGAGGCCGTGGACCATGCGGCCATGTTCGCTGCATCCGAAGCTGCCTACAGGGTTGCCCTGGCAGTCGCTGTGACCGCCTCCACCAGCACTTTGAACTCCTTCCTATCGCGCTCCTGGAGGGAGTCCTCGAACTTGGGCAGGGAGCCCCACAGACTGAACTCATACTGGCCCAGGAGAGCCTGGCGGTTCGCCACCTGTAACTGGAAGCTCGAGGACAAATACATTTTTCTTCCAAATGAGTCCAGCCTCCTTGAAACTTTATTTTTCAGGGTAGAAGCTGGTTGGCCCTGCCGTTCCCTGTGGTTGACCGATTGGACCACCGGGGAGTTAGGAGCACGGTGGTTGTGTAAGTATTTATGCCCCTTGGCGGGTACAAAATACTTGTGCTCTGCTCTCTTAGAGATGGGGGCCAATGAGGCTGGGGTTTGCCACAGGACATTTGAAATTTTTGCCACACCTTCAAGGAGTGGCGAGGCCACCCTGCCCAGTGCCAAGGAGGAGAGTACATTAAACAGGGAGTCTGAGGGCTCCTCCATCTCCACTGCTTGGAGGTAGACGCCTGATGCCACTCTTTTAAAAAGAGTTCTTGGTTCCTGTGGGATGGAGGGAGGAGGGGCCGTAAACACCTCATCAGGGGAGGGTGAGGAGGCCGGCGCGATACTTTGTGTGTCCACTGGCACCAGAGGGTCCACCACCTGGTTGGTCTCTGGGCACTGTGCCGAGGACTTACCTCCCACTGACTCCTTCCTTGGGGGTCTGGAGAGGGAGGCCAATGGTCCTTCTGAGGCTCTGGCAAAGTGAGCCCCCACCGGGGGCTGCGTCAGGGGCCACGGTGCCCACTGGTACCGTTCGGCTGGCCACAGGGCCCAGTGCCACTGCACCTGCTGTGGCACCAGCGGAGCCGGCTGTTTGGCCTGGCTGGCCTGGCCCATTGATGGATGACTATGAAGGGAGGCCGGGCTGACATACGACCTGCCGCTGTCCCTGTACCGGGAGGAGCAGCAGTGCCAGGAGAGATGCCGATCCCAGGACCGCGATCCCGACGTGGAGGACTGGTATAGTCGGTAACAGCTGCTCCATGATTGACTCCAGCGGGCAGACCTGCGACAGCGAGACGCCTGGGACTGCGGAGGCAGTACTACGGCAGGGGTCCTGAAGCGGGACGACGAACGGGAATGAAGTTGACGTTCATGCCACGACCGGCTGCGATAGCCCCCCCGAGACGAGGACCTTTGGCTTTGTCTGCCTCAGTCCCATTGGTGTTTGCTCCTTGAGGCGGAGCGGTGCCAAGAGTCTCGGTCAGACGGAACCCAACCAGACGGGCTGGTGGGCATTGAGGGCGATCCACGTGGACTTTGCCCTGAACGGTTGCTGGGCAGCAAACGGCGTCGGGAATGTTCCCTCGACCTGACTGGTACCGAGCCAGGGGTGACTTTGGAGATCCCAGCAGTGGCTTGCCTCTGGAGCGCGGGGCTCACATCAGCGGTGCTCCTGGTACCGGCATGGACATAACATCCCGGGCCGCTTGCAGGGCCTCTGGAGTGGAGGGTATCCGGACATCCAGGGAGGCCTGCTCCGAATGGGCCAGGCTACTCTGCTCGACTTGAGTCGGAGACCTAGAGGCCGGTGGGGATCGAGGGCTGCCCAACATGGGTCTAGCCTCGGTCACGGGTTTACTCTGGTGCCGCGGCGAAGAAGGCCTCTTCCTAGCCTTCTTGGCGTGCCCTGTGGATGGGGAGCGGTGCCTACAAGTTGATGGCGCCGAAGGGTCGCTGTGTGCAGACACCGCAGTGCCCGGTGCCGACTCAGAGCGGGAAGCCAGAGCCGGGGTCAGCACTGACTCCATCAGAATAGCCTGGAGCCTGATGTCCCTTTCTCTCTTGTCCAAGGATTAAATGACTTGCAAATCTTGCAGCGATCGCTGAGATGGGTTTCCCCAAACGGCGTAAATAGTCTGCGTGCGGATCACTCACTGACATAGATCGCCTACAAGTGTCGCACAACTTAAAACCTGGGGCATGGGGCATGTGCTAACTAACTACAGGTACCATACACTGAACGAACAAGCAGTTTTGGGGACAAGCTACAGCAATTCCGAAGCAGCTTCACTGGCAGCAAGAAGGAACTAAGGGTGGGGAGAGCACACAGCACCCCTTATATCGCGCCATGGAGGTGCCACTCCAGGGATTGCTAGGGCACTCCCCTACAGGTACTGCTAGGAGAAAAACTGCTGGCACCAGTGCACATGGCGAGCACGCACACCTATTATGGAATACATATGAGCAATCACTCGAAGAAGAAATTTATCTTTAACAACCTGGCTAGTTTCCGTCAATAATAAAACTTAATTTTTCCTGCAATGCCTACACCTGCCTATGTTACCAGACCCTGAGATTTTGTAACAATACAAAACAAATACTTCACGTGAATTGTTCTCAGAGGGATAATATCTCATAATTCTACCTCCTGTTGTGGTTTAATACTTAATGGATTCACACCTCAAAGGCATTCATTTCTCTCTTACAGGTTTACTTTCTTAGTAAGGAAGTTTAACATATTGTGCTGTGATGATCTTGTGCTAAAATGTTGTTTAAAAACTGACATCCTCATTGAAGAATTGCTATAGTGCTAATAAAGGAAGTACAAGACACTACATGAAAGAAGTGGGGGGAGCTGCATATTGAATGGCTTTGAAGAGTACTATGGATGTTAGCTGGTCTAGGAGTACTCAAGGAACTGCAGCTCTGCAAGTTGTCTACGAGGCCAGTGCTCTGAGGTTGGATAAGGAAACAGTTGCTCAGGGAACATATTTTGCCATTTGATAAGAAGGAAATTGTTACTGTACTCTGCACGTTGCAATAGCTTAGAGACTTATGGAGGGTTCAAATAAACCTTTTCTTCTCTGCCTGCCGAGAATTAATGATTCAATTGCGTTTAATTGCTTGGATGAAGAACAATTAAAAATGCCCTAGAATGATGGCTAAGGGACAAACTACTCTTTGTATATGCATAAAGGAGTGAAGTAGACAATAGTATATGAACACCTTGGTGGAGAAGTCCCTTAGTCCCAGACATTAAGTCAGAGGTTCTCTGACACAAGTGTCGAATACAGAATTATTTACTTTCTAAAGATGTACAACTTTTGAGTTGTTTCCTCAGCTGATTGATTGAAAAGTTTCCTGCAAGTGAGATTTTCTGTAATAATCTGCTGTGGGTTTGCAGTCACATACATAAGATTATTATTAAATTGAAGAGATGAATTTTGTAGTCCCTAAGAACAGGAACAGTACTAATAAAGTAAAAGACACAACATGACAGTAACAAAGAAAGCTACATACTGAATGGCTTTGAAGAGTACCAGAGTACAATGTGTTGTGGGTGAAGGGAAACGGATACAGGAGCGGCAGGCTGGGTAACTAGATGCCATTATTTGTACAGTACCAGCAGTGTGTGTGGCTCTTAAAAAGACTGCAATGTAAGCAAAATCCCTGCCCTTAAGCTTATCAACCAAAGACTTAGCAAATGAAGAAGAGGGGAATGAAGGTATCAGAGGGAACAAAAAAAGATTATATATAGTGAAATTAAGTATCTTGCTAGTTCCACAATTTTCCACCTTTTTAAAAATTCAATTCTACTTTTCAGAGCATCGCCAAGCGTTCCCCAAATGGAAAAACCACAAAATACCTATGCAAAGTATTTTCATTTAACAGACACAGAAACAGAGATTAAATAATTTGCCCGAAGTCATAACAAAATAGTGGGAGAGCCAGCAGTAGGACAGAACTTGACTTCCAAACACTTGTACTTTAACCGGTGGACAACATTCCCTCTTTGGGAGATTTTTGAGTGTCCATTTGTACACTTAATTGCCCAGTTTATTAATAATGTTGCAATAATTAAGCATGCAAGTGTAGTATTGCACAATGATCTTTTCACATGGACCTAAAGCCTATTATTATTATTATTATTATTATTATTTTAAGAACTGTTCACAATTTTTCTTTTTTCATCCCAAGAACCATTATTTTCTGCAGAAAAATCCTCTTACTCATCAAGGCACTTTTCAATTAAAACATTATTTCAGCCCTTTAGTCTCACCATGCAACAGCACTGTCCAGAACAGAATCCAGAGGAATTTTAAACAGAAAGCACGCATCAAGTAGTCTATTAATATTTCTACTGCAATAGCACCTAAGAATCTAGTTAATGCCTCTTATGACATGTTAAACCCCTCTTTACTAAAATTTTATCATTAATCTTGATTTGACACTTCAGATAATCACACTGAACATCAGTAACCCAAATAGACCAAAACTAAATGTAATCAAAACAGACACATGCACATAACCAACAATATTCATAATTTCATCAGACAAGTACTCAAATACTGACAAACTAGACTCTTATAGATTTTAATTCACTTGAAATGTTGGGACTACAACTACTACAACATTCACAGTTTAAATAGTGCAGTGCTTTCTCAACCCAGACAGAAAAAAATCCTAAGCAATAGGATGATCATGAGGTATCAACTGAACTGGCCTCCCCCATTTATATCAGTCATGTTAGTGTCAATGTCTTGGTAACACTATTTACATTCTAAAATGTAGAACAAAATCCACAAATATTGTTCCCTTCCCTTCTATACAGAGTTGTCAGATAGCAACCCACAGAATTGTTCTTTGGTCAGTGGCCAACTCAATATCATAACTGGCTAGGGCAGAAACTGCTACTTTCTGAAGGAGTAATTAGACTAGGCATACCCACTGCAATCTGGTTTAAAAAGGAGCCATGGGTGCAGGTCGTTTCCCCCTTTCTGCCTTTCCTGCAAAGTTAAGGCCTTGTAACAAAAGATGCCACTCACATATGACATGGATGGCTGCTTTCAGATGTATTTCTGCTCAGTATCAAGTAAACTGCTGCACTTTACCGACTGGAACGTCTGTTACTATATGCACTGTTTTGACACTTGTCATCAGTTTCATTTCGTTAAATGTAAGGGGTTTTTAGTACTCTCCCTCCCCTTCCCCACTACCATCATTGCAATTTTTATTCTTTCCAATGGGTAAATACATAAAAAAGGGGGTTCAAAGAGTTTCTGCTAACTATCCAAAGGCCACAGCTCTGCATACACTTAGGAGAGGTAAGTGGGCAAAAAAGAATACCACCTGCTGATTATGGCTATACCATTTTACAGCAGATGAGATTTTCCCCCCCTTGGCTCAGAAGTCAACAGGTGCTCAGCACAGCTGAAAACCATCTTTATGCCCCTTTTCCCATCTCTCCCCCAGAAGAGGCTCATTGCTTAATTATTCTTGGAAACATGACTTTTCTATAATGCCGCATATATTAACCAGAAATTGAGATTCTCTACTTTTTAATAATTGGTATTTTTCTTATTTTTTATTGTCTCAGCCACGTTACTATATTTATTTTAATTACTCTTTTCATTAATAATTACTATTCAGAATGGGCATGCCTCCTTATAATTGCTTGTATAATCTGCTGCACTCATCACATGAAAATTCTTTGGAAGTTACAAGCTTGCATTTGGAGCATCAGATTGATGAGGAATAAATGGCTGCAGTGAACATTGGGTCTTCGCTGATGTACCCCACCATGCAAAATCTTTGTCAAAGTGTCCCTACTTAAGATGCTACTGCATCTTCACTTAATTAATTGTTCAAAAGTAGCGACCATCATAATGTATTTTAAAATTCAGGAAAATTGGGTGTAATTTTTCAATGTCACTTCTCAATGTACATCACTTAATTATCACAAAATCATTGTTTTTGCAGCTATATTTGAGAGACTTCGCACACAGCTGTGTTTGCCAAGTTGGGAGTTAATAAAGGAAACGGGATACTTCAAAGGAAATTATATGTTCTCACAAGATCTTCTAAGTTAAAGAGCATCTGTGGCTTTAGAGTCTATCCTGTCATATCAATCTAAACTTAAACCACAAAACAAAATGAGCTTCTAACAGCAAGAATGTGTATTAAAAATTAAAGCAATTCTTTCAGTGATATGTAGTTTGCATATATTATAACCCATACGTTCAGGGATGGAACTTTTTTGTTTTTATTTTAATGGTTAGTGCATTATAAAAAATTAAAGCTGCAGTACATCACTCCTTCTCTTGGTAGGTCCAAAAATACTCTGAGTCCACGCTAGGCGGCCTTTAGTCCTAGCTGCTATTCCCGTTGCTAAGTCCATAAATATGTATCTGCAAATAAACTGCTCATTTTCATTATGTAAAACAAAACATAGAAAAGATGCGCACAGATACTATTCACTTTACTATTTTAGTCTTGTTTCAAAATTAGGATTTAGAGGTTCTAATGCATTTTAGGAAATCCTGACTACTGCAATCAAACTGATAAAAAAGTAGCATACTGTAGCTTTTAATCACATATACTCATTTGTACTCGAGGTAAATTGGGTAATACATTAATAGGGGAAAGATAAAGACTAAAGGCTTAAAGTAAACATCTGTGCTGTAAAGCAGTAACCTTTACTAATCCAAAGCTTTAAGTTCCCACACCAAATATATAACTTCCCAAAAATAATCAAGAAAAAAAAAAATCAATACATTTGTATGATTTTATACTATACTTATGAAACACAACATATAGTTCCTTTAAAGTAATGCTGTAATGGCTCTAGATTCTACATTGTTCCAAAAACCTATAAACTCAGCATACTTATTAATTTAGTGATGGGTTGATAGTTATTCTGAACATCACCTTTAATCAGTGATATAATTTTCAAGATATCCCCAAGGAATACACACCTGTGATAAACCTGACCTGCCACTGGATGTCATTGCTACTGTATAAATGCAGTTGAAAGACCCTTAACTGTATCTCTAAATAAAGAGCACTGAAAAGTTCAGAAAAGAGTATGCTTCAAAAGGTTACAAAAGGTGGGTTTGAGAATTCAATGCTACACAAGAGAACTGTCTTGACATGCTGCCTTCTCTTCGATGTATTAGGCAGAGAGCCACAATCACCAGCACAGTATCAGAAAAGGTTTATAAAATGGTACAAAGTATTTAAAAATAATATAACATTTTTGCACATACATTAAAAGAGTGTTCCTTTAAAAATAAATGTACTGTTTTCTAACCAGGTGGCTGCTGTTATGGACACCAGAAGTGCTCCCACATAATTCATTAGGATTTCACCACCAAAGTGTTTTGAAATTTAGAGCAGTTGAATATAGAGTTTTTGCTATATAAACCATCTAATTCAGCTGAGCACCTGAGAAGTAAAAGTTATGTGTCCTGAATCTAGAAATGTGGATATTAATACTTACCAAAAAACAAGATGCAGATTTAAAACAAATACATTCATATCTGAGAAGCTTTGGGTATCTTTCCATAACAGCAGAGCTGCCATGCCAGGGAAGGACAAGTCCTATCCCTCCTCAGCCCAGCCAGGACATGCAGCTATGAGTCTCCCTGACTGGGGGAGACTGGAATTTCACAGGGAAAAGCTTATTTCACGGTCATTGACACAGTTTTCATGGCCGTGAAATTGGTAGAATCCGATCTATATGCCAGCATGGTTTAAGTATTAATCATATATGGTCAGGCCCTGAACTCGTGTAAATCAGCATATCTGCAGCAAAGTCAGCAGAGTGACACAGTCTTACACCAGTTGAAGATCTGGCCCAGAGTGTGTTAAAGTGTCTATATTAACATTTCGGCTTAATCAACACAGAAACCCAAAAGGTCACATGACTAGAGCCAACGATTTAACTTTTAGGAAGAATGGTGAGGTGACCATACGTTTGGGGGGGGGGGGGGGGGAGAGGGAGGAATCAGGCCTTGACTAGATAGGAAAAAAGCTGTGACGTAACACATTTTAATTAGGTATTTTAGGTATGTTTGCACCTAAGATAGGGAATTTTTTAACACCTCTAAAATATCGATCAGCTAACATGTTAGAACAAATATTAAAATCTGTCTATGCTAGGTGATGCCACGTTTTTTTCACATCTGGTTAGCTCACTTACATTAGTAACCCCGAGATAAAAAAAACAAAAACAAAACAAAACACATATTTGTATTAGTAAAGACAAGACCAAAGACAAGGCAATTTGTGTCTTTTTTTTTTTTTTTAAACTCAGATTAGCAGATTAAGGTAAACCCTATGCTCCCCCATAGTCTTTACCACGCCCTGCTAACCCATGGGAAAGTTACAAACTTGTCTTCACTAGTTAGACAACGGGATGAGTTAAACACACGTCTTCCCACCCCCTTCCTCCCTTAATAAAATCCCAGTCACAAGAGAACAATCCTTCCTTTCATTCCCCCATGCTCTCTGTCCCCTTCAACTCTAAGCTTTCAAAAGTGAATTCCAAGATATATTGCATTTTTTTCTGGATATTCGGAACACAGGTCACCTATGTAACTATTGATTTAATTAAAGTTACTCCCCCTTTAAACCAAAATAAGTGACAGGACAATCAGACCAATAGATTTCAAAATGACCCAAGGTACAAGTCCCTTGTTTTTGCTACATATGGAAGTGTCTACAGATCCTTGCCACTTTCTATTATATTTAGCATTCACAATCACCCTCCTACCCAACTGAATAATCTTGCAAAACTTGTGAGACAAATTATATTTCTTTAGGTCCTGGATTTCAAACTGAAATCCAGACAGATTAGGTTGATAAAGCAACTGCTTCTTAATCTCTTTCATGGCACAGCACTAGTTTCTCTGGATTCTGAAATAAATTTTGCATTCGTTGTATTAGAGGTTTGAGTAGCTGTAGATTTAACAGTTATTCCCAGTAGAGAAGAGAGATTTTGGTTCATGTATTGTATAGTAGAAAAGTTTATATGAACGAAGACTGAAGAGACAGTCTAGCAAGTAAAACTTCAGTATGTTATTCAACTGTTTTTTTTTTTAATTAAAAAAAAAATACCCACAGAAATGGAAGTCTGAAGCCTTGTAAGCAGTCAATGTCTACTCCCAACTGTTCTTACACATGCCTGTTCTGGACATTAGATCCACTCATGTGCCAGTGTGAATGTTATCATGCCTTAAATTAATCAGCACCAGTAATACCTGAATGTTTTGACACTGAACCTTTGCTATAAATTTCCAGTATAACATGGTTGAGGCAAAATATCTTTGTTACAAGAAGCAGGAATACATTAGGAAATTTTGGACCTAAAGCCAGGTCATCACATGACATTAAGACCTATAGGAACACACAAAATTTTGGAAAAAAAGATGATCTACATTTACTATAGATACATTTTTGTTGAGGAAACAAATCACAGAATATTAATTTTACCCATTAGCTAACAAACCAAGCCACAAAGCTCTTCCCCATCAGAGGACAAAGAATGACTCAAAGTTTGTTTAACATTTGAACCTCTAATTTGTATGAAGCAACACATGTTGAAAACCAAACTAAAAGTTGAGCAAGTTGTATGAAACACAAGCATGAAATATAAGCATATTCTCTGTGTCATTACATGACTTCAGGAGGGCATTATGTTCCTTTCTGGAAGGATCTATTTAATTCACCCTGACATCAAGTCTTAATTATTCAACCTTTTTCTTTTTTTCCTAGTTCATTAGAGATGACTCTTCACAATCCATTTGTAGGTCTGCTGAACTCTGCTATGGAAACATTTATCTCATCATACTGTCAGGAAACATATAAAAAATAACCAAATTGTTAGAGCTAATGACACCTCTAGTAATGTCTGAAGGTATTCAAAGTGAAATAAGCACCTGAAATTATCAAGTCCTTTTTTCCCAGTGGAAATAAAAGATGATGATAAACTACTGTGCAAGAAGGAAAGAATGTGACTCCTTCAAACTGGATATGAATGTTAATCTGAAATAGAGGGGTCAGCTTTAGTATTCCATACAAGTTCCACTATCTTGAACTTTCTTCTAGAAAGGCCAATTAGTTGCCTCATTCTGGAGAAATGGATTTAGTGCATTTGTTTAGCTATAATATGTAACATATGTACAGAATATGTAACCATGTACTGAAATTAAAATTTTGGGATGGTCATAGCAAACTGTGACTCAAGTAATCTGAATATGGGTATAGAGAGTAACTGCAAGTCTTGTAACACCAAGCAGTTATGATTAGCAGTAATGACAATTCATCCCGTTGTCATCATGAATTTTAAGTGTATTTGTTAATTAAAGGTCTAATTACCAAGAAGTTATTCTACTCAGAAGGTAAGATACAAACAGTTCATCCTATTCAATGGCAAAGTGCTTATGTTATGTATCACAGTACACCGATCGCTCACTCAATACCAAGTGGAAATCCTCAGTCTTCACAAGATTGGCCTAAGTTACCAACAGATTTCCTCTGAAACAGTGACATCCCTAGACAGATACAATCCTTAGAAATGATGGCACTGTCAACCTCAAGCATGAAACTTACGGAAGCAACAGGAGGAGCTGTGATGCAGCTGTCCTAAACCTATGGAACTCTTCTCTGAAAGTGGTGAGATTTGTGGTCATCACTTGTGCAACTAAGCTTTCCCACAGCTCCATTGTTGAAATAATCAGCTTAATATGGAAAAAAAAAGATGACTACTATATATCAATATCTAATCCTTGCTGCCTCAGAGGAAGGAGAAAACAAAAAGGTACCAAATGTAAACCTTTATCCTGTAGTAATTATTTGTTAGGAACACAGCTAGTATGGTAAGGAGGATGATATAAATGCATAAACAAAAGATTAAATGTACATTACCTAGGTCTTGTCAAGCTTTGAATAACTAGTGAGGAGTAGCTATTGCTCAAGAGCTATTCTGCACTAGCTCTGTGGGTGGAAACTCTGATTCCACACTAAGAGTACCTTTGGATTCACCTAAACTACATACTTTCGAAGTTAGGAGTTAGTGTGAAGTAACTATTGCACCATGAGTCCACACCATAGCTGTTATGCACTAACTTCCCTGTGAATTCCCCATGTAGACCAGCCCTTAGACTGCAGACAATACATTGTATGTATGCAAACTGTTGATCTGTTATATTTACAGTATCGAACAAGTGTTCTAATTCGGCAAAAGTTCAATTTTTAGTATAACTGACAAAAAATAATTACCATTAAAAACTGCTAAATGGTTTTGTACGTACTTTGAATAGTCAAAGAGTCTGCTGTCCCAAAGACTATGAGTTCCTCTAGGACCAGAATGGAAAAAGCAGGAATCTGTACCATCAAATTTGTTCAGACCATCCTCAGAGTTATTTGATGCATGGCTGTGTACAACATCCAATAGAACAGTAATTCCCAAGGAATGGGCAATGTCAATCAATTCCTTCAGATCATCTGGGGTTCCATAACGGCTGCAAGCATGAAAATACAATGCATTAGGCAGAGGTAACCTCAACTTTTTTTTTAAAAAAAGGCTGAATACGGTTTATGCAGAAAACTATACATTCATAGAGTTAATAGATAAAAGCTTAAGTAATTTACTAGGGAACTCCCATGTAGAGGGAATGAATGATCTTCAGACAGTCACAATTCCCCCCCCCCCCCCCGTTGGAGTAGCAATTGTGCAATACAAACTGACAATAAACACGTTTAAACAAAATAGTACACTATATGCTGACTAAAATATAAATAATAATTTAGGCATGATTAAAGTTTTTAAAAATGGATTGCCCCCAAATTTGAGCTTTTTCCTCCACTCACTTCAGGAAAAAAGAAAAAAAAAACTAGTCTTGAATAAAACTGGTTTATGAAAAGTATTCCAACTTTCACAGTCTTACTTTTAAGCAGTTTAACACACTTTGCACCTGTACTTTTCAGATTTAATGTAAAGTATTTCCTTGTTTAGTAAACAAACTTCACAAATTTCTATATGATTAGAATTAAATAATCCATGATGTGGAAATTACTATGGATTCAAATGAGTACGAGATAATGAAAATAACACCCCCGCCCAAAATTTGCCACCTGTTACAAGTTGTTATCCGACTTGTACTTACTTGGTGCCATTATTACAGTTCAATTATTTCTTTTTAAATCATCAAAGGGTGTCAATAGACAATGTGCACTTTGTTCAGCTAATTAAAACCAATTAAAGCTTCCTAAGTTTTTCAGTCACTTTTCTTCTTGACGAAGCTTAAAAATAACATTCAAATTTACCTTGATTATCTTTAACCATCACCTATTTCTACAAACTGATGGGCCTCAAAGCCATCTAAATACAGTCTGCTATGAGTATGTAATAAATTTAATTCTTACAGGATATGCAACTTGTCATTTCATTACATGACTACCCTTTTTGTAAAGCAAAACAATTAGGCAATACCTATTATGAACAAGCACCTTAAAGATACTTTTATTTACCACAACACAACATGCTGGACATCATTTGTGCTAATTCTCAATTTTGCACAAAAGTCTATGCATAAAAAAACCACAGCTGAGGTCCTAAAGTTCAGAAGCTGGGATCAAAATGCTTTGCCAATTAACATTTCTCATGATCTTTCTATTATACTGTACACTATATTAAAATTTCATATAGAACTGATAATTCTAGACAGCTGTTTGATAATTATAGACAGCTGGTTTGATTTATTAGGATAAAAAAAATCAATACAAAGTGAAGTCTGGATATGATGCCAGAATTCTTACAGTGTACTATTTGCCTAAATTGTGCTATTTGCCTAAATTTAAATACTATTTCACCAGCCACAGAAAAAAGTGAAAGGTGTGCATAAGTCCTTAGAAAAACCTACCTTGATGCTGCAAAAAAACTTGTGATTTGATAACCAAAACTGGCATAGTAAGCATGTTCCATAATAGCCATCAGCTGAACACAATTGTATCCTGTTAAAAAAAATCCCACAGTTACATGTCTAAACCATAATTTGATACACATATTTGATATACTAGAAAAGTTAATTACATCTAAATGGCTTCTCTTTCCTTATTTTATCTGGTTCTAAATCTCTAATGTCTAATTAATAATTAAGCACAGACTCAGTCTTTCTTAAAAGTAATGCCATTTTAACATTTTATATTTGTATGACCTTCCCATCAAAAATGGGAAGGTCAATTTCTCAGGTGATCTACATATGAATAGACAGATTCAATATATCAGTTTGAACAAGCAATAAATGATATGCAAATATAATCTTAATTTGACTTCAGAATATTAACGACACCAATCTGCATGTCCTGAACTTCAGCTGCACTTTTGATATTTACAGTGTTGTCATGAAAGCAAACTAAGAGTAACTGATTAATAGTGCTATATCTTGCACTTTACCAAGATTTTTCTTAGTATTTCAAACACATTTTATTTTTATCTTTAATCATTACATATTTTCTTTCCAAACTCGTTTTCCTCAAGGAATCTTTCGAAAAGAACAAACATTAAAGCCATATAATTCTGCTTTGAGCTTATGAAGCAGCTGAGAACCAAGAAAAACTTTTTTTTGGTTCCTTATTCAACCCAAACGTGTTTCACTAGGATATTAAATGAAGAAAATCTAAAGGGAAACATTATATTTTAATGATGAAACTGTCATACTTAAAACAAATCTTTGCTAAGCTAACTGTAATATCAGCAAATAAATGCCCTATCAGCAAGTGATAACCTTCAGGTCTATTTGAAAAGTCTGTCAAGACCACAGTTTCTCTTTACTATTCGTTTTAAACTCAGATCTTCAGCATATTATTTAGCCTATGCTTCAGCCTAACTTTATCCTGTTTATTTAATTTATCTGTGATGTCACGCTTACTTTTGCCCTCAAAGTCATCATAGTTACTATAAAAAAAAATGGGCTAGCATTAGCTCAGCAATTTGTCTAAGGTATATAGCCATTTTACAATTGAGGATTGTTGCATGGTTACCCACAGCATTTTTGTAAATAAACAGTACAAATTATGTCAAATGATTATCCTTTTATTTGCTTACTATTTATCTTGTTGTTTGCCATGTATATATTTCTTCACACTTTTAATATTTCAGCATTCTGACAAAAAAAAGAGTGCCCCTTAAGAAAATTATTAAAAATAACAAATCCTTAAGTAGGTCTGGCTACAAACAGGTAGATAAAATTTAAATCAGGCATACCCGTAAATGATTGATATTGTGCATACACTTATATTATTGTTATTTTGAAGTCTGAAACCATTTTACATTGTATCCATGACATTCCTCCTCCCCCTAACGAAAAATCTGTAGGCAGAGTTGCATGTTTTCAGACTTCCATTGAAAACATTAGTCTCCTGGAAAGCAAGAAATTAGTTTACAAGAGAAAAACAACATCATCACAAGATTAAGTGATAAATCTGTATTTTTAGCTGGTTATGGTTGGCGGTCCCCAAATACAGAAACTCACTCACTCTGGCAGTCAGCTTAACTTTAGTGACAGGTTTCAGAGTGGTAGCCATGTTAGTCTGTATCAGCAAAAAGAACTAGGAGTACTTGTGGCACCTTAGAGACTAACAAATTTGCTTATGCTCAAATAAAGGTGTTAGTCTCCCAGGTGCCACAAGTACACCTCGTTCTCTTAACTTTAGTGAATGATGAAAGGCATTTTTGTCAAACACTGACTTTAATATAAATCATTATATTTTATTTATGGTTGGTTTGGTTAATATGTGGATGAGCGCTGTGTGTATCTAGTGTTTGACATCATATCTGGTTTTACTAGCTGCCATTAATATGCCAACATTTGCCATAGATACCAAATAAAGTTAGCATAGTTATTTCCCATTCCAAACACAGTAAGGCATATCATCACTGTAGGGCAGTGGTTCCCAAACTTTAACAACCCGCAAACCGCTTTCACTAAACTGTGAAATCTCGTGAACCCCCTCCTAAAAATGGTAGGTTTCAGATTATTTTCAGGGATTTAAGTTTAACTTTCCTCAGTGTGATGGATGCCCCAACTGCCCGGCCCCACTCTCCCTGGGGCTCGGGCTGCCAGCCGCATGCAGAGCGCTGGGGTTCGAACTGCCAGCTCCCCCGCTGACGGGGGGCAGGGCTCAGGCTGCCGGCCCCAACTGCCTGGCCCCACTTCCTCTGGGGCTCGGGCTGCCAACCCTGCATGGGGAGCGCTGGGGTTTGGGCTGCTGGCTCCCCTGCTGACGGGGGCAGGGCTCGGGATGCCAGCTCCAACTGCCCGGCCCCGTTCTCCCTGGGGCTCGGAGTATCTGCCCTGTAACCAGGTCCCACCTGCTGTTTCCAATGCCCAGGGTCCTCTGTCCGCCATTAGTGAAATTTTTCTGGCGAACCCCCTGTAACGTTCTGCAACCCCCCAGGGGTTTGCGAACCCCAGTTTGGGAACCACTGCTGTAGGGTAATGGCTAGCAAATGTTCATGTAATCTTTTATGTGCCAAAGTGCAAAAACTCTTAAAGCACAAAATAATATAAATAATTTGGTTCTTTTTTGTTGTTGAGATAATCATTCCAACAATTTTATCTACAGTCTATACAGTTACAATAATACACCACAATTCTTTCCTAAACAGAACTGCTCAGGTTAATTGCTGTGTAATACTAGAAGAGAAAGTTACTCACCTTGCAGTAACTGAGGTTCTTCGAGATGTGTGTCCCTGTGGGTGCTCCACTCTAGACGCCGTTGATCGGAGATCTTCAGTAGCAGTGCCTGGTCGGGACACATGCGCTCAAGCTGGCGTCTCGCGGTCTTGTTAAAATCTGCCCGAGCACGCGTGTCCCACGCCCCCCTCGGTTCCTTCTCTACCATGGAGAAATCATACTAGTACTCCAAAGTAGAGGGGAGGAGGGTGAGGAGTGGAGCAGTACCCATTATGGTTGATGGGACTTTGGAGATGTGGCAGTGAGTACTGTAGAGAGTACTGCATGACTACTATGGTGTCTGCCATGGTATCCTGCGTGATGGCACAGTGTTTTGCAAACGTGTGTTCAGATGACCATGTAACCGCTTTACAGATGTCAGGAATGGGTACGTTATGTAAGAAGGCAATGGATGTCGACATGGCTCAAGTGGCATGAGTTCTAATGCCTTCGGGTGGTTGAATAATTTGGATGCAGTAACAGGATCTGATGCAGTCAGAGATCCACTTGGATAGGCGATGCCTAGAAATAGCCGTACCTTTCGATCTTTCGGTAATGGAGACAAAAAGAGTCACGGGGACTTACAAAATGGTTTAGCCTTGTCTAAATAACAGGTGATTGCTCGCCTGACGTCAAGAGTATGCAGAATTGCCTCGTGGAGAGTCTTGTGAGGTTTGGGATAGAAAGTAGGTAAGTATATCGGTTGGTTAAGGTGGAAGGCAGACACCACCTTAGGGAGAAACTTAGGATGTGGTCTCAGGGTGACTTTGTCTTTGGAGAAGATTGGGTAGGGAGGATAGGCCATCAGGGCGCTTATTTCTCCTACTCTCCTTGCTGACGTTATTGCAACTAAGAAAGCTACCTTCGTGGACATATGAAGAAGAGAGGAGGTAGCCAAGGGCTCGAATGGAGGTTTCATGAGACCACGGAGAATGAGGTTAAGATTCCTTGTAGCTGCCGTTGGATAAATTTCCAGGTAGAGATTTTGTAGGCCCGTGAGAAATCGTTTTATGTTGGGGTGGGTAAAGAGTGAGTAGCCTTCT
This sequence comes from Trachemys scripta elegans, assembly GCF_013100865.1. Lineage (NCBI taxonomy): Eukaryota > Metazoa > Chordata > Testudines > Emydidae > Trachemys > Trachemys scripta. The sequence continues at coordinate 169,155,819 of NC_048298.1, read as the reverse complement.
AACAAGTCATGGAAGGTGGTAAGTGCTGCCAGGTGTACTTTGATGGAGCGGAGTGAGAGTCCATCCTGTTTCAATTTTAGAAGGTAGTCTAGGATGTTAGGGAGGGTTACTGTATGGGGTGTTAAGTGATTATGTGAGCACCACTGGGAGAAACGTTTCCACTTCTGCAGGTAAGTTTTAGGAGGGGAGTCTTTTCTACTGTGCAAGCGGACGTATCAAACTTGCTCAGAACAAGCTAGTTCGTGGGTTTGGAGCCATGAAGAAAACATGCTGTCAGGTGGAGCTTCTGGAGCTGAGGTGAAGAACCCATCCGTTGTCCTGGGAATGCAGATATGATCTGCTGGGGACAGTCCATGGATGACGGGAGGACATGTGGAGCAGGTATGGATACCACATCTGTCTCGGCCAAGCCAGGGCAATAAGTATAACCTGGGCCTTGTCGTCTCTGATTTTGCGAAGAACCCTGTGCAGCAGAGGGATTGCTGTGAAGGCATTCAGGAGAGAGATGTTCCACGGGATGAGGAATGCATCCCCTAGGGATGCAGTCCCGAGTCCTGTTCTGGCACAAAATAGACAACATTTGCGATTCTGGGTTGTGGCAAAGAAGTCTATTAACGGGGTGCCCCAGAGGGAGAAGAGCTGTTGAAGTATTGTGGGGTGCAGTTCCCATTTGTGTTCTGTCGAGAAGTGCCTGCTGAGTGCGTCGGCAGTAGTGTTGTGGCAGCCAGGTAGGTAAGAAGCAATGATTTGTATGTGATGTTGTATGCACCAATTCCATAGCCGGATGGCTTCCATGCATAGGGAATGTGATCAGGCTCCCCCCGTCTGTTGATGTAGAACGTACATGCTATATTGGCTGTTAGGACCCGAATATATTTGTTCTTTATGAGGGAAAGAAAGTGAAGGCAAGCTCGTCTCACTGCTCTAAGCTTTAAGAAATTGATGTGTAGGCGCGTCTCTGATGTGGACCAGTGGCCTTGTGTCCTTCTAGATGTGCTCCCCAACTGATTAGGGAAGCGTCCGTGGTGAGTACGAGCGTTGGGGAGCAGCGTTGCTGGAAGGTTATGCCCGTGCAGAGGTTTTCTGGTCTTGTCCACCATTGTAGGGAAGCTACAACATTGACTGGAGGAGTTAGCAGCATACCTAAGGTGTGTCTGTTGGGTTTGAAGTTGAAGTTGAAGCCAGCCCTGAAGACATCTCGTGTGTAGCCTGGTGTACTTGACCACGAAGGTGGTGGCTGCCATGTGACCAAGGAGCTATAGGCAAATTCTTGCCTGTATCCTGGGACGAACAGAGAGTGTGCGTATGAGCTGTATGATAGCTAGGAATGTGATGTGGGAGTGAGAATCTGGTTCGGATTGAGTCCAGATGAGCTCCAATGAACTCTATCTGCTGTGTAGGTGTCAGGGTGGATTTTTGGACATTTATTTGGAGGCCTAGGCTGGGGAAGAGGGAGATGGTGAAATGGGTAGCTTGTAGTGTCTCACCATAGGAGTTGCTCTTGATGAGGCAATCGTCCAGGTAGGAGAACAGTGTGATCCCATGTTTGTGGAGGTGAGCCATAACTACAGCTAGAGTCTTGGAAAATACTCTCAGCACTGTGGAGAGGCTGAAAGGAAGAACTCTGTATTGAAAATGGTCGTGTCTGATTGTGAATCAGAGGAAGCGTCTGTGGGATGGATGAATTGATATATGAAAATAAGCATCCTGTAGGTTGAGGGCTGTGGACCAGTCCCCTTGATCCAGTGCAGGTATTATTGTGCCCACTGTGACCATCTTGACTCTTTGTATCCTCACAAATTTGTTCAGTTGACGTAGGTCTAGTATAGGCCTCCATCCCCCGGTCTTTTTCTGGGTCAGAAAGTAATGGAGTAGAACCCTTTCCCTGAAGGTTGTGTCAGCACAGGTTCCACTGTGCCTACTTATGGAAGGCAAGCCACTTCTGCGCGAAGTAAGCGCTCATGAGAAGGGTCCCTGAAGAGGGACAGAGAAGGGGGAAGAGTAGGAGGGTAGGATATAAAAGGTATGGGGTAACCGGACTGAACTATTTCAAGGACCCAACGGTCCTGCATAATCTGCTGCCAGGCATGTTGGAAACCCTGGAGGTGTTCAATGGGCAAGTAGGTGGTGGAATCAAGGGATGGTCGTGCAGACCCTCGACCAATGCTTCAAAACTGTTATTTCCCAATGGGTGGGAGGTAGTTGCTTGTGCTTCATTTTGTCTGTGCTTAGGAGGTCTAGCGCGATTCCTGGTTATATTGTATGGTCTGGGTTGAGGCCGGTAATACTGTTGTTTGCACAGTCTTTGATAAGGTTGTCTCCTGGGAAGGGATGGGTGAATGCCTAGGGTGCGCAATGTCACTCTAGAATCTTTCATGGTGTGAAGGACTTCATCCATTTTTGTGGAAAAAAGAGCTTATCTTTAGCCAAGGGGAGGTCCTCCACTTTGGTCTGCAGGTATTTAGGGATGCCAGATACAGAGAGCCATACAGATCTGCGCATAACCACAGCAGATGCAATAGTGCGGGCTGCTGTGTCCGCTGTGTCTAGAGATGTTTGTAAGACCATTCTTGAAATCAATTGGCCCTCAAGAAGGATTGATTTGAAATCTGCTCTCCTATCCTCTGGAATATAGGAGGCAAATTCCAAAAGTTTATTGTAATTATCGAAGTCGCAGCTTGCAAGGAGGGCAGAATAGTTCGCAATTCTTTTTTGTAAAGTGGAGGACATATAAACCTTGCGAACCAAGACGTCAAGGCATTTAAGGTCGTTGTCTTGTGGGGTGGGTCGATAGTGTGGCTGTTTCATCCTTTGTGCAACTGCATCTATAACAAGAGAGTTCGGTTGTGGATGAGAAAATAAAAAGTCAGCATCCTTAGCGGGAACATAGTATTTACGTTCAGCCTTTTTGGAAGTTGATAAGAAAGAGGCTGGAGTCTGCCAGAGAGTGTCAACTGGTTTCAGGAGTGCATCATTTATGGGGAGTGTGATCTTTGAGGGCGCAGAGGGTTGGAGGATTTTGAGGTGTCTCCTGAACCTCTTCTAAGGGGATGTCTTGGTTGAGGGCCACCCTCTTGAAAAGTTCTTGAAATTTTTTACAGTCGTCCACATTCTGTGGAAGCAGAGGGAAGAGGGTTCCGTCTGGAGCTGATAGAGAGTTAGGGGACGATGAGTAAGGATATGGTCCATAGCTCACGTTCTTGTGGAGGGGGGTTCAGGCACTCTAGAAGTAGACGGAACCGGAGATCGAGGCGCAGAAGGAGGTAGAGGTTTGGTGGAAGGGGCTTGAGGGTGAGTGGCAGTAGGAGATGGCCACGGGCACCACTGAGGCCAAGGCATAGGGTAGGAGAACCCAGGTGCCTCCCATGGGGGGGGCGAAGTAGGGAAACTGAGGCTGGTAGTTGTGAGCCATGACCTGAGGTGGAAAAGGTTCTGGTGGAGGAGGAGAAGCAGGTGGGGAGAACTCTACCTGCTGCTGCATAATAGGTTCGCTGTTAGTAAAGGTAGCCAGGTCAGGTGGAGAGAGTGGCTGTTCAAAAAGTGAGCCCTGTGTATCCAGGAGTGGGGAATTAGGCTCAGGTGTCACTGAGAGGTCACATTGACTGAGAAACTGTTGCTCCTGCTCCCTGGGCTGCGCTGAGCATGAACTGCGCTCAGGCACATTACTGAGTCTGAGTTTTTCCAGTGCCATGCGTCGCTTGGAGGTGCCCTGCAGTGGGTCCACTGCCGGTACCGGAGCCGCAGGCAGGCTTGGTGCTGACGTTCTTTTTGGCACTGGGACAGAGCGCGCTGTCGGCACCGCATCTGTCGGCACCTCATCTCCTCGGCGAAGTGCCAAGCAGAACGGTGCCGAGGAGACTTCCCGTTATGGGAGATCGGGTCCCTGCCTCTGTGCTCCGCGGGATTGTGACAGCCTGAGGCGCCTGCCTTCTGCACTGTCAATACAGAGGGTAAGGATCTCACGGGAGACCCTTTACCCTTGTTAAAGTCTCTCCTCAGAGACTGTTGCGCTTCCTGCCTCTGCTCCTGAGAGGGTGAAGCCATGCTCCCAATTGGTTCAGATCTGGCCGGGGAGTGTGAGGGAGAGGGTTTCACTTTCCCCGTCTCCAAAGGCGGCTGTAGAGATTTTCTCATTAATAGCATTTTAACCCACAGTCCCTGTCACAACAAACCCTGGTCTTGAGGCTCGTACGGTGGAGGCACTTTGTGGGGGCATGTGTTTCGCCAAGGCACTTCACACAGCGTGAGTGCCCATTAGACCTTGGCATGGAGTCCTGACAGGAAACACTTCTTAAATCCTGAAGCCCCTGGCGGTATGAATTAGAAATGGCAGGGGAGAGTGTCTCAGCGGGAGACAAGCCTGAAGTGTAAAAGTTTTGTTATTGTTGTTTTGTTTTAAACTAAGTAACTAAACAATGTAACTATTCTAAAGGAAGGGAAACAACTGGGATGTTACTAACAACTGCTCATATGTTCTTCGCAACTGTTTCCTAGAGAGACCGGGGAAGAGAATCAGCACTGCCCCGAGTCCTGTCTTTAGCCGAGGATGGTTGAGAAGGAACTGAGGGGGGCACGGGACTCGAGGGCTCAGGCAGATTTTAACAAGACCGCGAGACACCAGCGGAGCGCATGCGTCCTGACCAGGCACTGCTACCGAAGATCTCAGATCAACGGCGAATCGTCACCTAGAGTGGAGCACTCGAAGAAGAACATTGATATTATCACTTTAAAATTGTCACACGTCACATAGTAAACTTAAAACTAGATACAGTATTTTTTCTATATACATATATAGAAAAATAAAATGTAGCTAGTACATTACAAATAACTGAAAACAGGATTATTTAAGCTTCACACACAACCAAACCCCTCCCACAGACACTCAATTATCTTTTCCAATAAGAGCAGAGACTTATTACAAATTTCTCTCGACACACATTGCACCAAGAAGCATGTTACTTACCAAGATCCTTTATTTTAGGTAGAATGTTATATGTAAAGTTTTTATAAGAAGCAACTTTCCCTTCTGGGGAAGCAATTCCCACGTGGGATTCATAAATTCTTAAGCTTTTTGGTTTCTTTGGTTGAGGATGTTTACGCTATTGAATAGAAAATGGTTGTCATTAAAGCATAGCATCTGAGAAGGTCAATCTTGTTATATAAACACACTGTTTACACAAGTAAGAGAAAAAAGAACCAGTATATTAATTTTAAAATCTGGTAAGCGAATTGTTATGCAACATATTCCCGCTAGATTAACGCAATTAAAATTGTAAATACAAAAAAAAAAAAACCTACTCCAATATTAAGATTGAAAAAAAAAAAATCAGAGAACTTGATCACTCTTTACTTGACATCCTCACAATCAGTACTTCAATGACTCCATTGCGCAAATGTCTTGAAGTGCTGATTTTGTGTGAAAGTGACTTTAAAACGGCACAAAGAAAACAGATCTGCTGATTGTATTCTTAGTCAGATCTGCTCAATTTAATGACAAAAGGATTTTATTTTATTTTATTAGTAAAGCACATTCTTCTGGTTAGTACAGGACATAAAAATTCCTTTGCCAATGTCAGGTAGAAAATTCCACTCAGCTGGGGAACCTAAGTTTTACAGAATATAAGCATTCATTAAGTTCAGTTCTAAAGACCACCTTTCAAATGTGACAACTAGAGCTGGTCAAAAAGCCTTTGGAAAAAAATCAAGTAAGGAGTTTGTATTCCAAGTTGATTTTTTCCCCAGGAAATTTATTGGATTAAATTCCAAACTTGGGGGGGGGAAAAATCACTCTCTCCCCTGCAATGCCTTCCTTTCATTCTATTGCATTCAGTGTCAAAAAGGACTCTTGTCCAAGGGTTTTCACTACCACCAGCGCCCACAAAAATACACATTTTCCCCCATACTATCTTTTCAAAATTTCTCCAAATTTGGAAAAGGTTACAGGGTGGCAAAGTCACTGCATTTCATTTTCCTTTTGCCAGCTGAACTTTTCCAACTTGGAAAAGTTTTGAAATAATGTGGAGGAAGAGGGATGAAAAAAGCCCAACAAATATTTTCCTGCACTCAGTGGCCAAAAAAAGTAAAAGGGGAGGGGGGGATGAGAGGGAAGGAAGGGGGGAAAGAATAGTTATTTACTCTGGCTCTTTGAGATGAGTTTTCCACATACATCCCACTTCTTGTCCACATATGCCCCACAGGAGGAAGATTGGAGTTTTGACTATCAGTATCCTTTGGGCCACGACTGCACTCTAAATGTTCCCCTGGCCTCCTCACACACCTGAGGACATGAATGGTGGAGTAGGCCCAACAGTTCCTTCATCAATAAAGAATCCAGGTAGCATAGGACTTTGTAGTAGAAGGAAAGGATGGCAGGTTGTGGAACGCATCCTTCCACCAACCTAGTAGCAAGAAGACTTCTTGCAGGACTTCCACAATTATATTCATATGATGCTTTATGGATAGATACATGGATTTCAACTTCTCTGTATACAGCATAGGTAAAGTCTGGCATATTGTGAGACATGGGTGCAGAAGGCCATGTGACCAAAGAAGGATGCATCTGCAGGGTGAGCCTCCAGATGATTGATGAGTCCTACTATTGCCTGGAACCTCTCCTGTGGTAGTTAAGCTCTTGCTGACCTCAGATCTAATATTGCTCCTATATATTCTGTAGTCTGGGTTAGCAAAATGAGGATTTTCCCCTGTTCATTTGGATGCCCTATATGGTAAAGAGCCGTAAGACATTGTAAATCGAGTTGGTCATTGATCACCTGCTGGGAAAATTTTACTGAGATCAGCCAGTTGTCCAGGTCTGAATATACCAGACTGTAATGTGTTCTTAAGTGGGCTGTGCCTGCTACACTCTTGCTGAATACATGTTGGTGCCATGCAAAGACTAAAGGGTAGGACCATGTATTGGTAGTAAGTCCCTCACTATGAAACTGAAGTATTCTCTCTGTTATGGGTATATGGACAGATGGAAAGAAGCATCCCAAAGCTGAAAACTACAAATCCATCTTATTTAATGAGGGGATAATTGATTCGTTGGGAATAAAAAGTAATGGGAATCGCAAGTTGCAAAAGGGTATCTAATTATTGATTTAACAGTATCTTGTAAGAGGGGTCTCTGGAAGGGAAAAGGGAAGAAAGGTGGGGCTCGTAAGGGCCTGGAATTGGATAAAATACCCCTTTTTTAAATAGTTTCCAGGACTCGGTGGTCTGAGGTGATCTGGTTCCAGGATTCCCCAACAATTTTTTTTAAAAAGTGGTCACTAAGTGTGTGTGCATGCGTAGGGGACGGAGAGGGGTATAACTCCTGAAATGGTTCTGATTAGCTCTTGATGATTGAATCAAACTTGTTGCTGTGAAGTAGCATGCACCAAGGATGCAGTGCGAGAGGGCTTCCTGCAGGGGAGCCTTTGGCTCCTTCCATTGTGGCCCAAACATTATCTGTGGGTGACAGTACTAAGGTGTAGATAACCTCAGTCTGATGATGCTTTGGGATGTGGTCTGCTTCCTCCTTGGTGCTGGCAAGTATATGCTCAATGAGCAGAGAGTGGCTCTCAAATCCTTTAATGATTAAAGGCCTTCAACTGTTTGCACACTGATAGATCATAAACTTCATAAGAATATATAAGAACATAAGAATGGCCATACTAGGTCAGACCAAAGGTCCATCTAGCCCTGTATCCTGACTACCGACAGTAGCCAATGCCAGGTGCCCCAGAGGAAGTGAACCTAACAGGTAATGATCAAGTGATCTCTCTCCTGCCATCCATCTCCACCCTCTGACAAACAGAGTCTAGGGACACCATCCCTTACCGATCCTGGCTAATAGCCATTAATGGACTTAACCTCCATGAATGTATCCAGTCCTCTTTTAAACGCTGTTATAGTCCTAGCCTTTACAACCTCCTCAGGTAAGGAGTTCCACAAGTTGACTGTGTGCTATGTGAAGAAGAACTTCCTTTTATTTATTTTAAACCTGCTGCCTATTAATTTCATTTGGTGATCCCTAGTTCTTGCATTATGGGAATAAGTAAATAACTTTTCCTTATCCACTTTCTCCACATCACTCATATACCTCTATCATATCCCCCCGGAGTCTCCTCTTTTCCAAGCTAAAAAGTCCTAGCCTCTTTAATCTCCTCATATGGGACTCATTCCAAACCCCTAATAATTTTAGTTGTCCTTCTCTGAACCTTTTCTATTGCCAGGATATCTTTTTTGAGATGAGGAGACCACATCTGTATGCAGTATTCAAGATGTGGGCATACCATCCATTTATATAAGGGCAATAATATATTCTACTTCTTATTCTCTATCCCCTTTTTAATGATTCCTAACATCCTGTTTGCTTTTTTGATCGCCTCTGCACACTGCGTGGACGTCTTCAGAGAACTATCCACGATGACTCCAAGATCTTTTTCCTGATTGTAGCTAAATTAGCCCTCGTCATATTGTATGTATAGTTGGGGCTATTTTTTCCAACGTGCATTACTGTACATTTATCCACATTACATTTCATTTGCCATTTTATTGCCCAATCACTTAGTTTTGTGAGATTTTTTTTGAAGTTCTTCACAGTCTGCTTTGGTCTTAACTATTTTGAGCAGTTTAGTATCATCTGCAAACTTTGCCACCTCACTTTTTACCCCTTTCTCCAGATCATTTATGAATAAATTGAATAGTTTTTATTCCTGTAGCACCTATGGGAGGTCCTCTGTTGATTTTGGACTCCTGGGGTATTCCACAAGAGTGGAGCCCTGAAGCCCTGCAATGAAGCAGCCCATTGTTATGTTTGGGCTATTATATGGAGATATACCTATCTCATAGAACTGGAAGGGACCTTGAAAGGTCATTGAGTTCAGTCCGCTGCCTTCACAGCAGGACCAAGTACTGTCAGGTTTTTGCCCCAGATCCCTAAATGGCCCCCTCAAGGATTGAACTCACAACCCTGAGTTTAGCAGGCCAAACCACTGAGCTATCCCTCCCCCTTATTAAAGGTTATTAACTGTCCTTTGAGCACTACAGATTTTAGCTCCTCTCTGTATTCCTACGGGAACTTTTACAAGATTTGTGACACCCTTTTCTCAGGTGAGATAGTTGCATTTTAACAGAAGAGCTTGATAATTTGAAATGCACATCTGGAGACTCTCTGGGGAATGGATTTTTCTGCCAAAAAAGTCAAGTTTGTAGGGTCCTTCTCCATGTGTGTCATATTTGGAGACCATCGCTGTTTGGATATTTCATTCACCGCTGTCACCACCAGCCTTTTCAGACTCAGTAGATGCAGAAACTTTAAAAATTTCTTTGTGGGAACTTTATAACATGTATCAGCTTACTTAGAAGTGGATGTACAGATGCTGGGATCTGCCACAATTTTTTAATTGGTTCCAATAACTCCTCATTGACAGACGTGGCAAGCCTACCATGCATGGAGGAGGGCAGACGATCTAGTCATTTGTGGGATTTTTTCTTGCACTATCTCCACACAAATTTCCAAGGTGTCTGCCATGCAGCATAAGAAGTCTCAGAAGCTCCTAAAATCATCCAGCTGAGTAGGAACAGAAGGGATGATTGCCTCATTGATTGAAAACAAAGATATTGCTGCCGGAAATAATTGATACTCCCTTTCCTACATTTGTTCTTCTTACTAAGTTCACACTTTACCATAGCAAAGTGAAAACTGACCAGTCATTTTAGTTTTCACTACAGCTATTCAGAACCCTGCAGACAGCAGAGATACTGAAAAGAATGAGATTCATTTAATTCTGCTGCTGAAGAGAGGCTAAGAAGAGAGGCTAGGGGAGAAATATAATATCCAACACTCTTCAGCCTTAAGGGGCTCAGGGAAGAGAAACTGAAGACAACACTGGAAAAAAAGACACTGATAAATTATGAGAATAACTGAGTGAAATCAAGATAGCAAAAAACGAAAGCAAAAAGACAAACATAGTACATTACACTTAAAAAAAATACTAAAGAGCAAGTTGATCAGCCAAACAGTATTCAATGAGCAGTACACTCCCACATATTCCTTTGAACTGGGAGGGAAGGTCCATGCGGGCATGGCAGCACATTTTTCTTACTATGGCTTTAGGGCTTAGTCTGTGCAGACCAGTAGATTTCAAGTTTTTTTTTTTTTTTTTTTCAGAAAACGATAAGTGCATTAAAATAGGCACTTATAACGGAACTGTCTTCAGACTTTACTATAATATTGATACATCATATGCAAAGTAACTCATGTTATAATTAGAATGCACCCTCCCCCCCCCAAAAAAAGAACTGTGACATGACAGAAATCACATCATAAAACATGCTTTGCACGCACTTTTAAAAGCTTTTGAAATATAAAGTAAACCTTACTAGATATGGCAGTGGTGGTTCCCAGTGTATCCAATCGTAATTCACATTGGTACCTACGCGTGCTACATATTTTGCCCAAGGTGAAATACGGTAGAGAATCTCTCCATTTTTACTACGGATCACCACCTAGAAAATAAAATGAAGACACAAGAGATCACTATAATTTCATAAGTACACAAGCACCCGTACAGAAACCGAAGTCTGTTCTCAATGACAGGAGCTTCAGAGGAGAAAAGATTCTCATGTTAACTCCTACAGCATAACAGTGTTAACAAAAAATAGCCAGACTTTCCTATAAACTAGAAGCCAACTGTGGCAATCTATAGTACTGGTTTCTTTTAACATAATATAAAAATGCAGCTTTTTACTAAGACAGAGGTTCCCAATCATCACTTGCAAAGATGGGTTAAGCACAGCAGATGGAACAGAAAAAGGATCTAGTGGGAAACCCTGTATTAGAAGATTAACAATACAAAAAAATGAAACTAGGGTGTTGCACAGTTTGAGCTTTTGTAGGCAGAGCACACTGCACACATCAAGGGTTCCTTGCATTCCTCCATTCCCCCCCACCAGCTCTCTCTGTGCCACCTCTCAATTCCCTCTATTTCTGGGGCTCCTTGTAGCCCTCTTCTTTCCCATCTTTCATGCCAGGAGCTATGTACCCTCCACACTCTACTCCACACCCACCCACCCCAGGAAGGGGCTACATGTGGGCCCCCATTCCTCCATTTGTAGACAAACAGAAAAACAGAAATACCAACAACATTAAAAATGCTGATGAGCAATAAAAATCCATCAGCTATTTTTTTGGATATTACAATCATCAATTCCTTTTTAATAATGATTCCTAGCTCTTATATAGCTCTTCTATAATTTAGAAGAAAGTTGGAGTGATATTATATAGATCAGAGTTGCTTATGAACAGCACAAGCCCATGCGAATGTTCCTACCACAGACAGGGTAAAAGGAAAAGAAAATCTGCTATTTGGGGACCAAATCTGTCACAGGAAGAGGGCAGAAGAACACTGTTGCCCTTCACTCCACATCTTTCACAAACAGTGGGGACTCCCTAGCCATCCCATACATTTGGGGATAAGGAGAGGTGGAGGGGATGCAAAGACAGTGCCCATCCTACAGCATCATCCTTATGAAAACACACAAGTTAAGGTTGTCAAGAGTAATTTGTGTGAACTACTTTACATTCTGGACCTTTAAAACCTTCCCTAAAGAGAGACAGATGTAGGATTTAAGCAAGGCATTAGCAGGAAAGTAATAGGAGCTCCTGAAAGAGTAATGCTGCAATGGGGTGGCTATGGAAACAATATTGTAGAGGTTCTAGGCCTCTGAGGATGTCTTGGAACATGTGATTTTTCCAACCAAGAGGTCGACATCTATGAAGTGGGAAAAACCACACCCTTTCCTCTACCACTTGAAATTGCAGGAGCTCGGTGGCCTGAAGGTCAACATTTTTCACCTGCTTTTGTATCTTACACACGCATTTATTTACTTACATGTGCATTTTGCTTGCAATTAAGTAATTTGCTCCTACATCTTTCTAGAAGGATTCTGGCTGGTACCCATCTTGACAATGGTTGTGGGAGGGTGGTTAAGACCTTTCAATGGAGTAAAAGAGTGATAACTCATATGTTGAACTATTTCAAGGCTGACCAGGTTGGCATCCAGTCCAAGACTATACTGTGGTTATGTCCTGATCTATGGTGGTGTCCTTAGGGCCTCAGGAGCGATCTGCCTAGCAACCATAGCCCTATTCCTGCACAGAGATACAGGTTGTTAAGCAGGTTCCATTTCATCACCATATTAAAAAGCAGGGCATGGTGGTGTTGGCGGGTAATAGAAACACTGACTGGGCTCTCAGTCAGTCACCAGGGATTAGGTTGAGCTTTTAAGATTAAATGGGATTGCAGCTCCCAGATTCTTGCCACCTGTCTGTGTTACTCCTGCTGCTGCTGCGGATGTGCCATAGTGCTTCAAGACCATTAGGGCTTGAAAGAGTAGCAAAGTGAGTAAATGGAAATGGTTTAATATTAGTTGATCAGGTATGAGAGGATCATTTTAAGGGTGTCCCCATTTGTTCAGAGGCATGGCGCAATTCTGTGAAACAGGCCAGATAATTTGAAAACAGACATTTAGCTGAGGATGGGACAGACTATGGTGACACAGGAATTTCCAGACTGGATTAGTGGTCCAACAGCAGAGCCACTACCAGATGCTTCAGAGAAAGGAGCAAAAAGTTCTATAGCACACAGTGATGGAGTAGCCTGGCCAAAAGAAAATTTCCTCACCACACCTGCAGTTGTTGGGTGGCTTGCATACCCTGAAGCAGGCCTATGAAAAAATAGATATTTAATCCTAATCAATGTAATTCTGGATGTTCTCATTATCCATATAAATCTCCTCTTTTTAATCCTAATACATTTGTCTTGTGACAATACATGTTGTTCACATTAGCTAAGCTCAGTGTGTGTGTGGGAAAGTATTCTAGTTTCAAATGTGTTGCCTTCCTGTTTCACTGAGTGTCTTCGCTGGTTGTTTTTGTATTATAAGAAAAGGCAAATGAAGCACCTCACTTACTTTTCCCATACCATTCATTGTTTGTCTAGTTTTTTTTGTTTGTTTGTTTTTGTTTTTTTTAAATAGCCCCTTTAGTTACAGAGGAGATGAAAGATGGCCAATTTTTTTTTTTAAGTCTCTTCACACAAAAGTCTTTGTATGCATCTAATAATTTTGGCCAGTAAATACCTTATATTTCTGTCTTTTTTTAAACATGAGTTGACCAAAAATGAATATGATATGTCCTCCACCTGGAATACTATTGTTTTATAATCGTATGCAATATACTGTATGTAATATACTATGTTGTATGAGAAAAACTGGAATGGAAAATAATCATAAAAAAATAATCAGACTAATCTAGTTGGCTTTTTTTTTTGGCCACCATTGTACATTGAACAGAGGTTTCAATGAGCTGTCCACAATAATGTCCAGTCTGAGTGATTACAGAACCCAACAACATACGAGTAATTCAAATTATCCCTTACATAGTTCTTTACTTTGAGTTGGCAATAATGAGTTTCTTCTCCAAAATAATGTACTGGGGCTTTCAAAAGACATCCAGTGGCATAATTTTCCTTTACCACAGCCAGACAGGTTTGTTCTTAACCCCTCACATTACATATCCAGTACAAATGTCTGAAGGAAAAGGCAACAGTCAACTAACTGCTAGATCATAGAATCATAGAATCATAGAATATCAGAGTTGGAAGGGACCTCAAGAGGTCATCTAGTCCAACCCCCTGCTCAAAGCAGGACCAATTCCCAGCTAAATCATCCCAGCCAAGGCTTTGTCAAGCCGGGCCTTAAAAACCTCCAAGGAAGGAGACTCCACCACCTCCTTAGGTAACGCATTCCAGTGTTTCACCACCCTCCTAGTGAAATAGTTTTTCCTGATATCCAACCTGGACCTCCCCCACTGCAACTTGAGACCATTGCTCCTTGTTCTGTCATCTGCCACCACTGAGAACAGCCGAGCTCCATCCTCTTTGGAACCCCCCTTCAGGTAGTTGAAGGCTGCTATCAAATCCCCCCTCATTCTTCTCTTCTGGAGACTAAACAATCCCAGTTCTCTCAGCCTCTCCTCATAAGTCATGTGCTCCAGACCCCTAATCATTTTTGTTGCCCTCCGCTGGACTCTTTCCAATTTTTCCACATCCTTCTTGTAGTGTGGGGCCCAAAACTGGACACAGTATTCCAGATGAGGCCTCACCAATGTCGAATAAAGGGGAACGATCACGTTCCTCGATCTGCTGGCAATGCCCCTACTTATACAGCCCAAAATGCCGTTAGCCTTCTTGGCAACAAGAGCACACTGTTGACTCATATCCAGCTTCTCGTCCACTGTGACCCCTAGGTCCTTTTCAGCAGAACTGCTACCTAGCCATTCGGTCCCTAGTCTGTAGCAGTGCATGGGATTCTTCCGTCCTAAGTGCAGGACTCTGCACTTGTCCTTGTTGAACCTCATCAGGTTTTTTTCTGCCCAATCCTCTAATTTGTCTAGGTCCCTCTGTATCCGATCCCTACCCTCTAGTGTATCTACCACGCCTCCTAGTTTAGTGTCATCTGCAAACTTGCTGAGAGTGCAGTCCACACCATCCTCCAGATCATTAATAAAGATATTAAACAAAACCGGCCCCAGGACCGACCCTTGGGGCACTCCACTTGAAACCGGCTGCCAACTAGACATGGAGCCATTGATCACTACCCGTTGAGCCCGACGATCTAGCCAGCTTTCTATCCACCTTACAGTCCATTCATCCAGCCCATACTTCTTTAACTTGGTGGCAAGAATACTGTGGGAGACCGTATCAAAAGCTTTGCTAAAGTCAAGAAATAACACATCCACTGCTTTCCCCTCATCCACAGAGCCAGTTATCTCATCATAGAAGGCAATTAGGTTAGTCAGGCACGACTTCCCCTTCATGAATCCATGCTGACTGTTCCTGATCACTTTCCTCTCCTCTAAATGTTTCATAATAGATTCCTTGAGGACCTGCTCCATGATTTTTCCAGGGACTGAGGTGAGGCTGACTGGCCTGTAGTTCCCCGGATCCTCCTTCTTCCCTTTTTTAAAGATGGGCACTACATTAGCCTTTTTCCAGTCATCTGGGACCTCCCCCGATCGCCATGAGTTTTCAAAAATAATGGCTAATGGCTCTGCAATCTCACCTGCCAACTCTTTTAGCACCCTCGGATGTAGCGCATCCGGCCCCATGGACTTGTGCATGTCCAGTTTTTCTAAATAGTCCTGAACCACTTCTTTCTCCACAGAGGGTTGGTCACCTTCTCCCCATGCTGTACTGCCTAGTGCAGCAATCTGGGAGCTGACCTTGTGCGTGAAGACAGAGGCAAAAAAATCATTGAGTACATTAGCTTTTTCCACATCCTCTGTCACTAGGTTGCCTCCCTCATTCAGTAAGGGGCCCACACTTTCCTTGATTTTTTTCTTGTTGCTAACATACCTGAAGAAACCCTTCTTGTTACTCTTAACATCTCTTGCTAACTGCAACTCCAAGTGTGATTTGGCCTTCCTGATTTCACTCCTGCACGCCTGAGCAATATTTTTATACTCCTCCCTGGTCATTTGTCCAATCTTCCACTTCTTATAAGCCTCTTTTTTGCATAGATATCCCATGTATTTTGAGAATCCAACTTATTTTCAAACAAATAGTTATTTGAACTGCACAGATTTTTGGTTTCCAAAAAACCAGTTGAGAATGCAAAAGTATTACAAAAATCAACTTTGAAGTGATAAAATGGGCTTGGTAATCATAATATTCAAACTAATTTTAAATCTAGTAAAATGGCTTATTTAAATCAAATGATGTAATGAAAAATGCTCAAAGAAACAAACTAGTCTCATACTTAAAATCCACATTATCCCAGATTCTTTGGTACTTAGCTAGTTCTACTGTATGACACATTTAGATAAATAACAGTTAACCATCAAACCATATTCCATGCATTTGGAATCATTACAGCTTTTTGTATTTCAATACCATTGAGATTCCAAAAGTCATTGCACTTTGGCCAAATTTCATATATATAAAAAATAGACTAATTGAATGCACTTGGTTAATATGATTGTAGACATTCCTTCTGAAGAGCTCATCTCATTTCAGTCCCCAACTCTGCTGCTTTCATCTGAAATAGCTATTGGAATAATATTTATTTAAGGGAATGGATAGGCTCCTTAGTTAATAATTATATACCTTTACATCTAGAATCCTCGACAGGTAAATTCATTGCTCTTCAAAATATTTTATATGTAGAATGAATTTGTTTCTCACATACTACTCTCTTAACATGCAGTTGTACATAGGCAGTGCTAATGCACAACAACTTAAGTTTCTGATCTTTACACAGCCTTATAAAACTTGAAATGAATGATTTTTATATTTGAAGGAGTAAGAGAGCAGACTATTAATCTAATTCATTTTTGGTCTAAGCTTTTATTCTAGGACAATTTAACTTTTAACATTATTATGCGAAGATATAAAAGACCTCTTAGCTCTAGCAAAAAGGGCACATTTATTGAAGAAGAGAAGACACCTAATTTAGTTAACTTTGCAGATGCCAGAAGAGTCTCCTAAAAAGGGCAATTATCTTAACAAGTAATCAGAAAGTGTAAGTCTGGCCTCTCGCACAAAATGATTTTCCTCAGTAGGGCTCCTTCTCAACGCGGGGCATTTTCTAAAATTTTCCTAACACTGTTATATCTAATTTAGCCACACCATTGTTAACAGCACTATAAGCCCTACGGTTGCCTGACCCAGCTGCTGCTGTCATTTTAAACAACATGATGGAACTGTGCACTGAGCTGGAGCTTAATACCATGTTGATTGGACAAGCAATACACCTAGCAGCATTAAAAATAACAAGCATCCAAAGCCCAGTTTACACAACAACTCATGATGCTCCTAATGTGGGTTATAAAGACCCACATGTCCTAATCTTAGGGAAAAAAATCTAAAGTGCAGTGACACAAATATCCCAGTACCTATGAAATGCAGAGAGCTGTCAGGATTGAGCATCAACCAGACAAGACCATAGTACTATTTGTCTGTTGGAGGAAGCAACTAGAATAAATTGATAAGGACTATTTTAGCACCCCAAATGAGGAAGCATTTCTGTTATTTGCCACACAGTCGAACAGTTGAGTGGTTTTATTAAACCAAGGGTAATTGAGGATAAAGGTAGTCACAGTCATTTTCCATGTGCCCTGAGCAAAAAGAGTGTGACTGTTTCCTCAGGGGGAAAAAAATGATTACAGAGAATCACAACTATCACTTAGAGACTTGATTACTTCCATATAAAGTGCATTACAGTAAACTTTGGACCCCTTCTGAAGCTGGAGTAGAAGACAGTCGCCCCCTTTATTAAGCAGCATTTCACAGAGAGGATGCTCCATATTTTTCTCTGGGCACCAGAGGACTTAAGTATTTGGAACAAGATCAAGGAGCTGGATGTTATACTAGATAAACAGATATAGAGTCAGCACAGCAGTCCTCACCCATTTATCAGCAAGTGAAATATTGCACAAAGAAAGTGTTTCCTAGGGAAGGCATTTTTTTCATCTTTTCTGCTAAAGTTTCTGCTTAACAAGTCCATTAGGGATTTCCCTTGTCTGGGATGTGGAAGACTTGGACACAGACTCTTCACTATTCGGAGAAATAGTAGGCTATATTCAGGAGCATCTTCCGGTTTATAAAAGTTACAAGTAAGTGCTGACTAGAACCTGGTGTACTTGATAGGACCACCTAACAAACAAGACAAGACCCTTTTACATTTGGATGGGTTTTTAGCTTATAGTGACATCATTCCCTGGGCCTCACTCTCTCACTCATGCCCATCATTAATATGGCCCATTGGGGCATTTTGATGCTAGATTGCTCTTTTAAAACATATCACCTTGTAGTTGTTTTTAAAAGAAAGTAACCACATACACACAAAAATATGTTTTTCTAATATGAGATTTTAAAAAGCAACAATGTAAACACCTAATTAAACAGAGAACATATTCTTTTCTATGTACACAATGATCAGATCTAGAATTACTGTTCTATATTTAGGTTAGAACAAGTTTATAACTGCACAGCTTCAAGTATTGAATTGCATATTGAAATAAATGGTGGAAGCATAGGCATTTGTCTGTTTACATACACACTGTGAAGGACCATGCACTTTTAAAAATTATTATTTATGTAGACTTGTTCACTCTAGAAACATATTACACATGCACAATTTCTCATTCCTCCCCTCCCCCCCGCCAATAACTGAAGTAAACAAACTTTCATCATTTATTTCCACAACAGAATTTCCTCCCCTTTTCACCAAACAACACATTCCTCACTGAGGAAAGCATACCTACCACGTTTTAAAATGAAAATATGAGTACATGTGGCTGGCTAATTTTGAGCATGAGAGGTATTTTGCCTAAGGTAAACATTCCTAGAAAATAAAGGCCAAACAAATATGCCTAATGCATAACCAGAGTATTCATTGTCAAATAGAATATTGTAGCTGTTCCATTAGGCTTTCAGTTAATGTTACAAGTGACATCATTAACATTCTTTGTATGGCATTTCTACTGCAACCACAGCAGTTTGATCTGGGATGAAAATTGTTGTGTTAAAGTGCACTACTATGCAGAATGAGACTGTATATTACAAAATAATTAAAGCAACTGCCTCTTCCCAGAGTGGGGAAAAAAACTTTACAAACAAACAGAGGAAGACAATCTCTATCCCAAAGAATGCAAAGTGAAGTGGCTAGCACATATATTACAGCAACAGAGAAATACATTTTTTTAAAAGGCAATTTAGTGTGAAATTATTTACAAATGAACTAAGTTTGTCCCATCCACAACACACACATCAGGCATACTTTACTGTAAAAGATGTAAAATGTTAACTAATAGTAATTTTAATGTAATTAAAAAACATGTGCTTGAGTAGTTCCAAAGGAATTAATATATGTAATACTCTCAGCATTCCTCTACCCTAGCCTTTTTTTTAGTTTGATCACGAACTACATACGAGTTATCACTCCATTTAAAGTGCCAGCCATTCAAACAAACACACAGTTACCAAACATCACAAAAACAATAAGGCTTATGTACTAACCACAGCAGAAAGAAAAGAGGGGAGCAGCAGTATTAGATGAATGCCTATTTAAATAATATTGAACCGATCACCAACAAAGTCTAAAAGCTAAGTGCATGGATTCTTTACCAGTAAAGGAAGCATTTACAAAATACTTTGTATTACCAGATCCTCAATGTCACAGAATATACATTCAATTTGTACCTTTGGATAAAGTGATAGAATTGATCAAAGGAACTGCTAAAAAGCTGCTGCTAGTATACTACACAGAAAATCCCTAGTGAATCAGTTTAAAATCTCTAGTGATACGCTGATGATAAAAATAGTTTCAAAGAGGTTTACTGTATAAAAGCTGGAGGCTCTGGAAGACCCAAAAGGTAATTTCTATTCTCAGGAGTAAATTAAAGATTGGTTCTTAACCCTACAGATCTTCTCAAAAGTACCTTTCAAGGGACTGACAAGGTTGAAATGGCAAAAATGCAATTCTTCTTCCCTCATCAAATAACAATGAAAAACACCACTGTATGTTAAATTGGAACTAATAGTATTTACCCTCTAAGAATCTGTGCTGTAAAAGAACCCAAAGTAAATGTGGACAATCCACCAACCCAGCATTTTCTTCCGTTCTTATTAGCACTCAAATACTTGCCATTCTGCTTCATCTTTGGGAGCGGAACTAAATGCATGGATGCTATTTCTGTTCAAATGCCTTGAAATTATACAATATCTAGGTTTCAATAATTAGGTTAACTTTTTAAATATGTTAAACTATTTTTTACCCTAAAAATTAGTAATCAGAAATACACAATAAAATATTGTACTATTTCCAAGACTATAAGAGTTCTAAGTCATAGTTCACTACAAGTCAAGCTTTCTAACCTTTTGACACTGTACTATTTATGTGAATTAATAGAGGAAACAGATCTTTACTCACTAACAATATGGAGGAGCTTTCAGGGCTTGGATAGCTACTAAGACTGCGACCTTTTCTGAAAGCTCTCACAAGCTAGCTGAAACACTTTTAGATAAAATGCAAGAGTTTAACTGGATAGAAGAATGTCAAGAGTATATGAAGGGGTGAGAAATTAAGAGCCAGACTTTCAAAGTGCACTCACTACACCATGGCAGATAAAAAATTAAATTAAACACTAGATAAAAATCAATCAAGTCACAGACTCCAAAACAAGAGGCCCAGATTTTAAGATGCACCACTGAGGAAGCATAGTTCAATAAATGCAGACCAAGGCATGAGGCAAAGGCATTGTGCTTCCTGTTAGTCCAAGTTCCAGTTTCCAAGTAACAAACTCACTACTATGTTTGCACTAGATTATAAATTTTTAGAACAGGATCCATCTCCTCCAACATATTTGTACAATGGGACCCCAATCTCAGTTGCCTCCTCTCCAGCAAGAATTCCCAGAGTAGGGGCCAAAATTGGGTAACTATAAATTTACAAGTTGGATACACTGTTACTCGCTTTAGGATTGGACAGGGGGAATACTAGTATCAAAAGAGATCAAACCCCTAATTTTTAAACACAGGGGTTTTTTTTGAGCCAATCGCATAATTTTTGGCAAGTGACATGATTTTGAATTTTTGGGGTTGGCAATACTGTATAAGGGAAATGATATAAGATCATTAGGCAAGTGAAGCAATTCATCAGCACCAAGAGAATTATCAGCTGAGGGAATCTAGATTGGATCTGGAATCTCTCATGGATTGGTAACTGGTTAAAAGATAAAAAACAAATGGTAGGTATAAATGGTCAGTTTTCAGAATGGAGAGAGCTAATAGTGGTGTCCCCTAGGGATCTGTTCTGGGACCAGTCCTATTCAACATATTCATAAATGATCTTGGAAAAAGGGGTAAACAGTGATGTGGCAAAATTTGCAGATGATACAAAATTACTAAAGATAGTTAAGACCCAGGCAGACTGCAAATAGCTACAAAAGGATCTCTCAAAACTGGGTCAATGGGCAACAAAATGGCAGATGAAATTTAATACTGATAAATGCAAAGTGATGCACATTGGAAAGCATAATCACAACTATACACCTAAAATGATGGGGTCTAAATTAGTTGTTACCACTCAAGAAAGATCTTAGAGTCATTATGATAGTTCTCTGAAAACCTATACTCAATGTGCAGCAGCAGTCAAAAAAGCAAATAGAATGCTGGGAATAATTAAGAAAGGGATAGATGATAGAACAGAAAATGTCATGTTGCCTCTCCAGAAATCCATGGTATGACCACATGTTGAATACTGTGTGCAGATGTGTTCGCCCCATCTCTGAAAAGATATATCGTAATTGGAAAAGGTCCAGAAAAGGGCAACAAAAATGATTAGGGGTATGGAACAGCTTCCGTATGAGAAGAGATTAATAAGACCGGGACTTTTCAGCTTGGAAAAGAGACGGCTAAGGGGAGATACAATTGAGGTCTATAAAATCATGACAGGTGTAGAGAAAGTAGATAAGGAAGTGTTTACTACTTCTCATAACACAAGAGGGGTTACCAAATGAAATTAATAGGCAGTAGATTTAAAACAAATAAAAGGAAGTATTTCTTCACACAGTGCACAGTCAACCTATGGAACTCCTTGCCGGAGGCTGTTGTGAAGGCCAAGACCATAACAGGATTCAAAAAAGAACTAAATAAATTCATGGAGGGGTAGGTCCATCAATGGCTATTAGCCAGGATGGGCAGGAATGGTGTCCCTAGACTCTGTTTGCCAGAAGCTGGGAATGAGCAACAGGAGATGGATCACTTGATGATTACCTCTTCTGTTCATTCCCTCTGGGGCACCTGGCACTGGCCACTGTCAGAAGACAGGATACTGGGCTAGATGGACTTTTGGTCTGACCCAGTAGGGCCATTCTTATGTTAATCTGGCAGCCTACAAGAGTTGGAATATGGTCACAAATTGGGCTCAGAATCTTAGAAAGCTTTCCCTGGATGATGTGAAAATGGACACTGTAGATCTAATGAAAGCCACAAATGAAGTAGGTCAGAAGACAAAGCATCTCCAGGTCATAGTACAATAAAAACAAAGTTAAATTAGGCTAAGAACATCTCTGAGATACTGATATGGAGATGGACTATATTAATAAAATAGCAACCCAGTTGAACCTGGAAATAAGAGGACCCCAGTATTAGTGGCACATTATCAAAATTATATAGATGGGGTGTCTATCAGTCTCTAACTCTCATGGTTGTGTTTTATATGTCTATCTAGGTGTATTTGCCATCTAATTTTCAAGCCATTGGGTTGCACTTGTGTCATATTTTCAAGATTTTCTCCACAACCATCTGGACTAGAAACTTTTTTTTTTTTTTTTTTTTTTTTTTTTTAAGATGAAAGCGGAGATTCTCATGTAATCACAGGCCTCCAGGAGCTGACACTTTAGGGGGGGGGCACCAAATATTGTAAGACTTACAATAGAATAGTACTTGGCAACATTGGAACTCTAAAAATATAATCTATTATCACCACTTACCCAAGAGGAAATCTGCAGCTAAGTATAATTGGAACATGGTGACTTCTACTCTACACGGTTCCCAAGACAGAGTAGCTGGTAGCTGCTTGCAAATAAGAATCCCTTAGACCAATACAGAGAAGCCTTCTAGTGTTTCTAATTCTCAATCTCAAATTGCTCTCTTTAAAGCGGTCAGGTGGTCATAATTGTTATTGGTTTTTGTAAGAGACTTTGGGTATATCTACAATGCACACTAAATCTTGGCCGAGATTCATATTTGAGACAGGGTCCCCTTCTGCCCACACACAAATTAGTCTGACTCAGGTCAGCAAGTACTCAGGACACAGGTCCTAAGACCCCGCTAGGAGCGTGGGTCACAGTCCAGGATGATATCAAGGCAAGGTCATGAGCAGCCAGACTAACAGCTAGAGCTAGGGCGGGACGTCAGGAATCGAAGTCGATTGTCAATCTGAGGTCAGGAACCAGATGTAGAAAAACAAGGCTAAGTCAGAAACTGGGTATCTGAGCCAGGAGACAAATGCCGGGGTCAGAAACCAGGAATCAGAAGCAGAAGACAAGGCTGAGTCAGAAACCAGGCATCAGAACCAGGAAGGAAAGCCAGCGTCAGAAGCCATGGATCAAGAGCAGCACAAGAAAGCAGGGTCTATAGCAGCAGCTAGATGGAGTTCTGCCTAGTTGCACAGAAAAACTTCCTGTATCCTCCCTAGGTTTAAGTAGGATGCCCAGACCAATCAGGAATGTCCTGTCAGTTAGCCCCTCCCCGGGTGGCACATCTGTGATGTACATGTGGACCCCTCAGGCTCATGACTGGTTAAATGTTTCTGCCGCTGCCACCAGAGCTGTTAGGTGGTGATGCGGAGGTGGCTGCCACCCAGGGAATCTACAAACCCAGAGTCTAGATCTACTGTTCCTTACAGCCCCGCTGTAACTTGGGTCCAAGCCCTGTCATTCTGCAATGTGAACGCAGGTTAAGCCACAGACCCAAATCAGGTGGTCTGTGTAGTGCAGTACGGACATATTAGCACAACTATGAGACCCGGGTCCAACAACTGTAAACTTATGTTTACAATGCAAAGTGGACGTTCAAGCACCGGCTTGGAAACATCAAGTCCACAAGCACAGGTCCCACAAACTGGGTTTCAGTGTGCTATGTATACATATCCTTTTCTAATGAAGGTATCATGCAGGAAATGTGTATCCTGAAAAGCATAAGGTAGCCTGTGCTGACACAATATATGAACTGGCTGATACTACTGCATACTTGCTGGCATTATCAACTTTAATAGCTAAGGACAAGACAATGGCTAATGTTTGTTAGCAGTTACAGTATTAAGGATTTTCTTAGAACTCTAGCTTAGTCACTGAAAATATTTTGTACTTCTATTAATAGTCTTGACAAAACAAAGCCCTGGTCTACACTACAAATTTAGGTCGAATTTTGCAGTGTTACATCGATTTAACCCTGCACCTGTCCACATGACAAAGCCATTTTTTTTTTTTTTTACTTAAAGGGATCAAAATTGATTTCTGTACTCCTCCCCCGACAAGGGGATTAGCATTGAAATGGACCTTGCTGGGTTGAACTTGGGGTAGTGTAGGGTAGTGTGGTTGCAATTTGACGGTATTGGCCTCCGGGATCTATCCCAGAGTGCTCCATTGTGACAGCTCTGGACAGTGCTCTCAACTCAGATGCACTGGCCAGGTAGACAGGAAAAGGCCTGCGGACTTTTGAATCTCATTACCTGTTTGGCCAGCGTGGCAAGCTGCATGTGAGTGCAGATCTCATCAGCAGAGGTGACCATGACGGAGTCCCAGAATTGCAAAAGAGCTCCAGCATGGACAGAACGGGAGGTACGGGATCTGATCGCTGTATGGGGAAACGAATCTGTGCTATCAGAATTCCGTTCCAAAAGACGAAATGCCCAAACATTTGAAAAAGTCTCCAAGAGCATGAAGGACAAAAGTTATAACAGGGACCCGCAGCAGTGCCGCATGAAACTTAAGGAGCTGAGGCAAGCCTACCAAAAGAAAAAAAACAGGGAGGCAACTGCCACACTGGGTCAGAGTCCAGGAAAGCACAATATGAACCCGAGGACAGGTGGTGGGCTGAAGATGATAGGTGGCGTCACCTTCCTGACAGAAGGCAAGAGGCAATGGTGAGGCTACTGGAGGAACAAACTGATATGCTCCGGCATATGGTTGAGGTTCAGGAAAGGCAGCATGAGCACAGACTGCCGCTACAGCCCCTGTGTAACCAACCACCCTCCTCCCCAAGTTCCATAGCCTTCTCACCCAGACGCCCAAGAATGCGCTGGGGGAGGAGGGGGGAGAGATGGCCTCTGGGCACCCAACCACTCCACCCCAGAGGACTGCCCAAGCAACAGAAAGCTGGCATTCAATAAGTTTTAAAGTGCAGTGTGGCCTTGTCCTTCCCTCCTCCCCCACCCCACCCAGTGCTTCCCTTCTCCCCCACCCCTCCTGGGCTACCTTGGCAGTTATCCCCCTATTTGTGTGATGAATTAATAAAGAATGCATGAATGTGAAGCAACAATGACTTTATTGCCTCTGCAAGTTGTGATCGAAGGGGGGAGGGGAGGGGAGGGTGGTTAGCTTACAGGGAAGTACAGTGAACCAAGCGGGGGTGGAGTGAGGTGTTCATCAAGGAGAAACAAACAGAATTTTCACACCGGAGCCTGGCCAGTCATGAAACTGGTTTTCAAAGCTTCTCTGATGTGCACCACACCCTTCTGTACTCTGCTAACCGCCCTGGTGTCTGGCTGCACGTAATCAGCGGCCAGGCGATTTGCCTCAACCTCCCACCCTGCCATAAACGTCTCCCCCTTACTCTCACAGATATTGTGGAGCGCACAGCAAGCAGTAATAACAATGGGAATATTGGTTTCGCTGAGGTCTAAGCGAGTCAGTAAACTACGCCAGCGCACTTTTAAACATCCAAATGCACATTCTATCACCATTCTGCAGTTGCTCAGCCTATAGTTGAAGAGCTCCTGACTACTGTACAGGGTACCTGCGTATGGCTTCATGAGCTATGGTATTAAGGGGTCGGCTGGGTCCCCAAGGATAACTATAGGCATTTCAACATCCCCAGTGGTTATTTTCTGGTCTGGGAGAAAGTCCCTTGCTGCAGCTTTTGAAACAGACCAGAGTTCCTGAAGATGTGAGCGTCATGTTCCTTTCCTGGCCATTCCACGTTGATGTTGGTGAAACGTCCCTTGTGATCCACCAGTGCTTGTGCAGCACCATTGAAATGTACCCCTTTCGGTTTATGTACTCACTGCCTTGGTGCTCCGGTACCAACATAGGGATATGGGTCCGTCTATTGCCCCACCACAGTTAGGGAATCCCATTGCAGCAAAGCCATCCACTATGACCTGCACATTTCCCAGAGTCACTACCCTTGATATCAGCAGCTCTTTGATTGCATTGGCTACTTGGATCACACCAGCCCCCACAGTAGATTTGCCCACTCCAAATTGATGCCCGACTGACCGGTAGCTGGCGTTGCAAGCTTCCAGAGGGCTAACGCCACTCTCTTGTGAATTGTGAGAGCTGCTCTCATCTTGGTATTCTTGCACTTCAGGGCAGGGGAAAGCAAGTCACAAAGTTTTATGAAAGTGCCCTTACACATGTGAAAATTTCGCAGCCACTGGAAATCATCCCAGACATGCAACACTATGCGGTCCCACCAGTCTGTGCTTGTTTCCCGGGCCCAGAATCGGCGTTCCACGGCATGAACCTGCCCCATTAACACCATGATGTCCACATTGCCAGGCCCCGTACTTTGAGAGAAGTCTGTGTCCATGTCCTCAACACTCTCGTCACGGCGCTGCCGTCGCCGCCTCGCCTGGTTCTGCTTTTGCAGGTTCTGGTTCTGCATATACTGCAGGATAATGTGCGTGGTGTTTACAGTGCTCATAATTGCTGCAGTGATCTGAGTGGGCTCCATGCTTGCCATTCTATGGCGTCTGTGCTGAAAAAAGGCGCAAAACGATTGTCTGCCTTTGCTCTGATGGGGGGAGGGGTGACTGACGACATGGCTTACAGGGAATTAAAATCAACAAAGGGGGTGGGTTTGCATCAAGGAGAAGCACACACAACTGTCATACAGAATGGCCCCCTTAAGGATTGAACTCTAAATCCTGGGTTTAGCAGGCCAATGCTCAAACCATTGAGTATCCCTCCCCCCACTATTCACAGGGGAGGGGGGGAGCAAATGAATACAAAACAAATCTGGTCTCTTTCTTGTTTTGATACACTCCATCTCTCTCATACATCTTAGGCTGGCAGCAGAGGGTGCAGTGTGACTGCTAGCCATCGTCGTCTCCTGGCTGCTCGCCAGAAGACGGTGCAGTATGACTGCAGGCAGAACTGAATCTCCATGAGACAAAACTTAAAAAGATAATGACCTGGAGTCACTCCCATTTATGTCCAGGCACCCCGACAGACCTCACCGAGGTCTCTCAGGAGCACCCATGTCTGCCCAGGTGCCCCTGACCAACCTCACCGAGGTCGGCTAAAAGAGCACCCAGGAGATGACGACGACGACGGTGGCTACCAGTCGTAATGCACTGTCTGCTGCCAAAAGGCAATGAGCTGCTGCTGTGTAGCAATACAGTACCACGTCTGCCAGCATCCAGGAGAAGTACGGTGACGGTGAGCTGAGTGGGCTCCATGCTTGCCGTGGTATGTCGTCTACATGGGTAATCGAGGAAAAAAGGCTTGAAACGATTGTCTGCCATTGCTTTCACGGAGGGAAGGGGGGGGGGCGCGACGTACACAGAACCACGTGCTACAATGTTTTTGATCCATCAGACATTGGGATCTCAACCCAGAATTCCAATTGGTGGCGGAGACTGCAGGAACTGTGGGATAGCTACCCACAGTGCAACGCTCCAGAAGTCAACGCTAGTCTCAGTACTGTGGACGCACTCCGCCGAGTTAATGGTCTTAAGTGGTGACACACACAATCGACTGTATAAAATAGATTTCTAAAAAATGGACTTTATAAATTCGACCTAATTTCGTAGTCTAGACCTTACTTAACACTCAGGAATTGCTCCTTCACACCATATAGCCAGCACTAATAAATACAGTAAACAGTTGCACAGTAATGTAGGTTTTGTAGGATATCTAGTCTATGTATTTATTTACTGAATTCTGTACAAATATTGAAATATTGAAGGTTTTGTTAATGCATAGAATTTGTGATTTAACTCTTAAACAAGAATAACTTTGTTTGAACCCATCTACCAACATCAGATGGCAATTGTATTATTACTGTTATGAGAAGGATTAAATTTGCAGCAGTAAGAAAATAAAAGGATTACAGATTAAAGAATCTTCACTGCCTAAAAATTAAAGACTACATTTTTTAAAAACATTTATAGAGCACTCTTTAAATAATATGCCTCAATTCTCTGCCACTGGCCCCAAGATTACAAAAATTCCTCTGCTCTCCTGTGATTTATCGGTGTATCTCTTCTGGCCAACCCAAGGTATGCTCAGTGCCACCTCATCTCCGTGTGTTTGCAACTGCATACTGCATTTTCAATTTCAACGTTGTTGCTATTGCAGTACCTAGAGAAGAATGTGCATGTGATTAACTTCTCCCAGAGCAGTGCAAGTGCAAGTGAAACAGATTATGCACAAGATAGTCCCCCCTTGTAATCTTTCTATTCCAGTAATTTTAGGTTACTTTTAACAGTACATGCCAAGTTTTCTTTAGGAAATGTAATTTTCAACAGAACCATGTCCCTTTAAATCCTAGAATGGAATAAATTAATCTGCTTCTGCCACAGACTTTTTACTGTAGAGGATATGGGCTTGAATGCAAGGAGGACAGGAAAAGAAATATTTGAAAATAGAGAGCTGCTATCACTGAGGCCTTGTGGACTATTTGTACTTGAGAGCCAGTATATGCAACATATCCTCTACAAAATTTCAGGAATTATCAAAGATTGGTATGTTTGCAATTCAGCAAATCTGTTACAAACTATATTGTGGTTTGTAACACAGAATGGAGAGGAAAAAAAAGAAAAAGAAATTCAGAAAAAATAGTGGAGACAATTGACTTGGAGATTTCCAAAAACAAGCTAATAAATTAGCTGCTCTGAAACACTGTGTATTATTTCATTACTTTTATAGCTTGAGAACACTTGAAATGATTGTTGGTAAATGTGGCTTTTTAGCCAGTGACTAAAATAAATTGGCCATCACAGACTAACAATATTTAGCATAATGATAGAGTGGACCCGGCTTTAATAAAAATATGCAAATGTCAATGAGTTATTTACAAGGACAGTAAATAAGAAGCTATTATCTCTATATTCTAGAATTTATAGCATTCCATTAGCTTCACATTTGTGTATTTATGAGACAAGATTATCTGAATACAGAAACCACAACAGCCTGGGCTTTGCATTTAGAAAGCACATACCTCAAACAGATAACAAACCTGATCTAAAATAAGCATGATCAGACTACTAAAAACATAGTATTGCCTTCAAACAGCGGGAACATGCCCATAAAACCCTCTTTTGGAAAGTTTAAATTAGGCTTTGTGACAAACCAGACAGCTTTTTTATATTACAAAATACCATGTTTTTGCAGAATAAAGTGTTCCCTCTCCCACTTCCTTGAGTCAGTGATTGTGAGACGGCAGGGGAGGAGAGCTGACAAAAAGATTTTTCTTCATGAGATTTTGCTGTATTATAGGGTATAGCAAGGCTGACCATTTCTATATTCATGATAAATAATTATTTACTTAGAATAAAGTAAACTTGTCAAGGGCTAACGGAGACTAAGTTTATTAGAATTTGGTCTCTGCCAACCTAGGTAGTTAAAGCATGTAAATACCAAATCAGTTGGAGATCAAAAGCAGTAAAATCCTGACTGAAGGTTTAGTTTTAAGAAATACAACTCCAGTTCAAATATATACTTTTAATCATATAAATTGCTACTGCTCTACCTCAGTCAGCATTGTAATCCTAAGAGTTTCCCTTGCCCATTTTCCTCTCCCTATTTTCCTCATCCTTCTCCATCTGGCCACTTCAAGTCACTAAAGAAATAAAAGCAGAAAATTCTGTAGCCACTGTGGAGACTCCTCTCCTTAGCTTTTTAGCTCCCCCATTACCCAACAGACCACTTATGAACCTTGGTTTTCCTTCTTGAGCAGTACTTGCCTTCTCCTATTTCCAGTAGGATAGATGAGCAGTGAACAAGCTTTTAAAAGCACAGGAAATTGATATTTGACCATCACTATCCTCCACCCACAGTACATACATAAAAATGGATGAGATTGTACTGGTAGTACTATCCCCCTCTATATGTGGGATATAAATCAGTTGTTTTGACTTTTGAGTAACAGCACAGGCCAATGAACTCAGACACAAGAAAATGAGTTAATAGAGTGAAATAACCCAGTTCCAGTATGTAGCTATGGAGTGTTTAGTGTAGTTTTCCTACTCAGTCTCAACACACAGTAAGAGGAACTACCTAAGACTTGATGCAGTCTGAATAAAGGGATGTGTTCAAGTGCCATGTGGCCAAGTGCTATGTGGCTTCTACATAGTTTGAAATTTAGATACAACTTCTAAAAAAAATATTTACATAGTCACATTTGTCCAAATCTCAACCTAATTCACTGAAATTCTCCCTTTCCAAACTCTCTACTCACAAGATCTTGATTAAAATATAAAAGTTCGCCAGATGAAGTCAAGGCTGAAAGTTTCTGCAGAGAAATCTCCTGTGAACAAACCCCAAGCACTAAAGTGTGTGTTTGGGGTGGGACATGGGGGGGAGAGGGGAAGAGAGAGAGAAGAGAGACAAGTTTAACTTCAAACTTAACAAAAAAAATCATTAACTATTGGGAATAAGAGGTCAATTTCTTATTTTTTTTTAAATTATGTATACATTCCATATGGAAATTTAATTTCTCAAAATAGTCTCCTGGTGTCTTTTAACCTTGTTACTGAAATACATTATATTTTATAAATGTTGCTAATCATTAGCATTTGTACTAATTATGAATACTCTAATATCTACTTAAGAGGACTTCGTATTTATCTGCTCTTATACTACAAATGTATCAAAGGAGCAAAAGATAATCTCAAACAGGTCATGCCTTGGTTTTCCAAAAGAGGGAGATATAACTCCATTTGTAAATTAAATAGATGCTTTTATTGCAATGAGGCACCACAAATCATATTTCAGTAATTTACTTGAATAAGGTAACTTCTCTATTTATTCATTTATTTTACTTTTGTATTATTAGTTTCACTTGTGTGGCTTCATTTTCCTGGTCTAAAAAAATATACCAATAAAGTCCATAGAAAAAAATCTTATAACCAAACTATGCTATATTAACCGGAAAGATGCAGAGACTAATTTGCTATAGAAAAAATAATTTATGCAGATCTGAAGTACAACACTACAGGGAACTCCAATATAGTCTGAATCTTGAGAACTATAGCACAAATCGTACTATTAAAAATGGCAGCAATCTCTTCCAATCTCTGCCCCATTGTCCTCAACATACTCACCTGGGCCTATAAAATAAAAATCAGAAGGTTACATAAATTGTTTAGAAGATGCCTGCTAGATAACACAGTATGCTGCATAAACAGTGGCTTAACAAGATGCCACTTGTTGATATTCAGTGAAGATAATGGTCTCTTTACAAACAAATCTATATTGCAAAACTAGCATCTTTCCACAGAGCCTTTAAACATTCTGACTTCTTAACTGTTTTATCACAATCCTGATTTCAATATCAAACAAGTAAAAACCTGGGCAACTTGTAGTCCCTGGAATAGTTGTGAAAGAAAATAAATCAATTAGTTTTAGCAAACTAAGTCACCATTACAATGGCAGATTTAGGGTCAGAAATTTGTTTCTGGCATGTTAGAGATAAACAAATTCTTGCATATATAATAGCGGGAAGGTATTTTTCAAAAGCAACCTTTGGAATGAGATACAGAATGATATGAGTTAGATTCACAGTAACTGTTTTAAGCCATTTCAGGAGGAACAGGAACTTCTACATACAATTATGACATACCTTATGTATTACCACCTATCTCCTGTGTGCCTCAGATAAATATTCCACACAAACACTTAAGCTTAACTGCACTGCTATTAGAACTATCATCAAGTTACCATGATGATCTAATACCCCCTATTTTCCAGCTCAGACACTCCTGAAAATATGAAGGATGAGATAGGTTTGAAAAAGTTAATATTAATACAGATCCCAGCATATCAGAGATGTGGCAGGACCCTTCAGAATATTGCAGGTATCTTCCTCCCCTACAAAAAAGCTCAATACTCTCTTTGGCCTATCATTCTCTATCTTGCCAGAATCTGACAACTTTAACCAGTTAACAGCCTCTCCTAAAAAAATGGAATCTGTTGGCACACGTGGATTCCCTAACTCTTCAAATCATATTTGAAGACCCTTCTCCCAAACCCCCTTCATTAACTAAAAATAATAATAATAAAAATAATATTCATTAGAGGGCCCCCTGGTTTCTCCATAAAGATAATTTGCTCCAAAACCCACTATCCCCACTGAACACACAGTACTGTACATGGAAAAAGTAGTAAGGTAAGTCATTTAAGAGGTCTGTTGTATTTTATATTAAACCTGAAGCTACAGAATCAGAAATTAGGTTCAGAAGTCACAGGAAATCTAGATTCCTACATTGTTAAACTTGTCCTTAGCAGAGAGACCTAGAATAATTTTAATACAGGGTGCGCTGATAGTGACCCCTATAATTTAGGTTGCCTAAATTATCAGAGATTCCATTATCAAAGATGGACTTTTGGGGGGACACTCCCAACACCTTGTTTGCAGAAGACCTTTGAAATTCAGTAGGCACAAAGTCCTGGGGCAAGAGACATACTGTGATTAGTCTATTACAGTCTATTCTGGTGTACAGTTAATTTCTTACAACCACCATCTCTCTTCTCCAAGGTGTGTTGCTCAAGAAAATTGGCAACCTGCCAAAATAACATCCCAACAGGTATATTCTAAAATACTGGGCTCATGCTGTCACCATAGCAGCAGGAGCACACACTGTAATGGCAACTGCAAGAGCATCTGTAGCAGCAGCGGACCGGGTGACCGAGTGCAATCCTCACCCCATCCCCTCCTAGACCTCACAGATGGCCCTGGTAGCGCGTTCCCGTCCCATTTTCTGGCCACAAGTGAGCAGGACTTGGTTTTCATTTCATGCAAAAGATGGCACCTCCAATAGTACACCATCCTGTAATGATGTTAGGGCATCGGTTTAGTACCAGCCTACTACCATGATATCTCACTGCAGCTACATGGAAACTTTTCTAGGAGCCTCAAGGTGTGACTTGGTACCTCAAGGTCTGACTTGGTATAGATTTACTGATCTTGAGAGAGCTGATCACTACTCTCCAGAGATTCCCCATCAGCAGTGGTCCCAGTCAGCACAACAGCATCTAGTACAGTGTCAAAAGTTAAACCTGGTTAATTTGTTGTAGGTGGCTTTAACACAACCCCTATTTGGCTGATCCTGTTTAGTTTAAATGAAATGGGGGACAGTCCAAAACGGAGTATAGAGTTCAACTACTAAAGGAGCCAATATGTTGCTAAAAATTATAAACAAGTAAATAGAGTAGATCTATATTTCTTAGGCATTTCTAATCATAGTTACTGAAAGCATTCAGCATAAACTATTTAAGCACACCCCTCTTTCTGCAGGTAGCCCTTAACATTACTAAGGGTTACATATTTGGGCCTATGGAACCCGTACATTATTCAATTGCATTAAAGATCTGAAATTGGCTTAGTGAAAAAAATACATCTTAACAACTATCTTAAAACAAATACCAAATGTAGACACTAAGTAGCCAGATCACGACTGTTCCAAGATTAAGTATTAAAGCTGCATACTGTGGAGAGTCAATATTTCTTTGGGTGGAAGGTAAGAAATGGAAAGAAGCATAAGGGGGAGGGGGGGAGAAGTGTTTTGCTAGCACTTCTCTCTGAAGGTGACCTTCTCAGAGAAAACTTATGTTATTTGTTCCCTGAGCTGTATATGATTAGTTCCTTCATCATACACAGACAAATTAGGAAGGCTGCTGTGGTGCCCAGAAATCTGTTAAACAAAGTCAAAATTAATGATAAAATTGAGTTCCCTTTGTGTTTGATTTTCATCTATCTGCACTCAATTATAAACGAGCTATCAAAGAAAGCTACCCATTAGTAGTTAGTTCATGACGACTTCAAAAAACAATCCCTAAACCACCACTGATATTTTACTGACAGCCTCCTAATCTCTGCAGGTTTTTGGTAAAAGCTACATTACACAGGCTTGTCATCAATCCCGACTGTTGCCATTGTAACTCAAAAGAGAAGCACTACCCAGAATCACTTACATTAAGCTAGATTTAAAGCATATACAGGTAGGATTTAAAACACTGTATATAACTATTTCATGCACAGATCTAGCACCATCATCTACAGTGCAAAATGTCAGATACATTTGTTATGAATACATAAAACTAACTCATTTCAGCAATCAAAAATCTACTGTCATTTATATAAAACTGAACTGATATTTCCCCCCCCCACTGCATCCTATCCAAACCACAGGTGTTCAGCTGCTCCAGGGGCTTGATATATTCTATATTTTCTATTCCATGTTCCAGGACAGCAAACAGCTCAGAATCCCTGAGTCCCTATACATTAAGAGTGCTGAACCCAGTACCTGCTCTGATTAAGTTCTGTGAAAAGTTTTCAGAACTCCCCATCAGTCTTAAAATATAGGGCCATCTTATCAGGTTTCTCATTAATTTCTATTTTTCCATATGTTTTTCATATGGCTATAAATAATTGTTTATTTTTTTTCACATGGCAAATAGCCTATAAAGAGTAACAAATACCTTCTCTATATAGCAGGACTTCTTTTTTTTACTAGTATTGACCCCATTGCTGCAACAGGATCTGAACGGGTCAGCCCTTAAACCTACAAGAATACTGTGGCAGGACTGGAGTCTTAGGGAGTACAATAAAAATACATTTGATTGACACATTTTACAGCTTCTCAACAACTGATTTTTTAAATGATTTATTACAGCTGTTCTCAAACTTGGGTCCGCAGCCCCACTAATCAACTCCTTCCCACTCCCTCCCAGTGCCTCCTGCATGCTGCAGAACAGCTGTTCAGCAGCAATGCAGCAGGCACTGGGAGGGAGGAGGAGGAGCGGGGATGGGGCACGCTTCGGGGAGGGGGCAGGAAGAGGAGGGATAGGGGTCAAGCGGGGGCAGGAAGAGGGTGTGGGATGGGGCCTTGGGGGAAGCGGAGGAGTGAGAGCGTTGCCTGGGGCTGAGCACCGCTGGGGAAAATTGGAAGCCGGCTTGGAGGTCTGGGGGTGGGGGGGAATTAAAATGGGGGTCCTCTGGTTGTACAAGCCACTTGGACAGAAGGAATTAACATTTTACCTATTGCTTCAGTACTGTGTGCACTTGATCATTTGACTTCCAAATAGTGCTATTTGTGGAATAGGTAGGAAGCAGCAGAAAAAGAAAATGTTCTAACCATAACTGCATATTGTGTTTTGTACAATATTGGAGAGATCAAGGGGGAAAGCCTTCTGAATGGGTGGTAGGCTTTAGCGTGGAGACTTGCTCAGAAGTTCAAGCAACCAACCAGGTGCCCCACAGAGAACACAAACAGCCAAGGGAATGCTGAAAGGGATGCCTATTGTTTGTATTTCAAGTCTCATGGTTTACCATGTTAGCCCCTTGGCAATAGTGTTGAGATTCAGAAGAGCACTGGGGTATTGAGGGTGGGTGGCTGAAGTTTAGCGTTCCATATGTGCTTTTGCAGAAACCCATGCATTATTTCATCTTTGTTTAAAGAATTTTCTGTGTTAATTGCAATGATGACTCACAATAGAGGTACTGTGAATGATTTTTATTATGAAACAATAAAAATGAAGTTTTAATGAAACCAATGGAAAAATAATATGCTGGATATACATTTAACTAATTAATCTACAAAATAACCAACTATACACAAATCTTTAGTGAATGCAACAGTGGAAACAGAACTCAAAGTTCAACAGTAACAACAATTTGGGGGTGGGAATGTATAAAGTTACAGGCAAGTGTATGCCTTGCCTCTGGCTATTCTAGTCCCCAGGGGTTCTGCAGTTGAATGTCACAGCTCAAAAGTTACTCCTGGGGGAATTCTGTGCCAAAAAAAATTAAAAATTCTGCATAATTCTGCATATATTTTGTCACAATAATGCAATATAATCCAGCTAGTTTCAATTATTTTGGTAATTTAAACTACAATACAATGGATGGAATATGGGAGTGGAGAGCATTGGAGGACGTCCCCAACTCTGTAATAGTATTGTAGCTAGTATTGATTCATTACTTCTAGTTATTAGTCAACAAATATATGCAGCTATATGCTCAGTGTTACATCATAGGCAACTGAAGAGCAAGTGAGGGCTCATGGAGCACATTTTGATAGGTCCAAAAATTAAGACCATTTCTAATCACTAAAGCACCATAAGAATTTATAAGGCCCCTTTACACCATTCTGGCAATGTAAAGGAACCTAAAAATTTTTACCGCTGTTTTATGCTCCTGGGGGAATTCACTAAAAACAATGGGAACAATTTACTAAGCAGGCAGGCCGCTACATTCTCCTTTGCCTGAGGGAATAGACTGCCCCACGCCTACCTCTTCAGAAATACCCCAAAGCCCTGCCCCTCCACGCTGAGCATGCTGCAATAGCAAGTGAGAGGGACAGAGTGTCTCTCTCACACACACATACCTACTTCTCCCCACCCCCACGGCAGGGGTTTACATCTCTACTGGCCTCTCTGGGTGCTCAAACCAACCTGTCTGCACTGCCAGGGAGTGGGTGCATGACCCTTCTTGTGGCTTCCCTTTGCTTCTGCATCAGAAGTCATTTTTCTGCGGGTCAGTAAAGAAATCTGTGCGGGGGCATGAATTCTGCACATCGCAGTGATGCAGAATTCCCCCAAGAGTAAAAATTGTCAGAGCTCAAAAGAGCTGGACTTCCAGATGCAAGTGTTCTCAATGCTCAGGGATTCGATCTGATAGGTAAATGGGAGGCAACGGAAGCACTGCTGAGAGGATTTGGCAGTAAAGGGTTGCTGCTTGTCCCAGCATCCAGCATTGTCCAATGGCTGAAGGACAAGAGTGGACCCCAAGTTATGGGCTTGCAGGGTCTGCCGGCCTAGAAGCAGCACATTTTGGAGGAAGGAATTCTGTCTCAGGACAACATCCATGTACTGCTTCTGCATCTGTCTTTTTCCATGCTCTCCTTTGCCATGGTGATACTGTCCTTAGCCACAACCATTGTATTCTTGGCCACTGCTACTCTCTCAGACAGCTGCATTTCGTTCTCCTTCTGGGTCTTCATGTACAGGCTCCACTTCTCAGTCAGCCTACTTTTCCTCTGTAACTCAGCCATAAGTTCTGCAAACATGTAGTTGCAAGTCTTCCTTTTTTCTGGTTTGGCAGCAGATAGAGGTCCTTCCCTTGATAGTCTGGCTGTTGCAGGTGCTATGGCCATAGAAGTAGGGGCAGAGGAGTGAAGGTAACTTGTTCATATCCCAAACAAATCATGATTGCTTTTTTTCTACTACGTATGTGTGACCTTATCTTCAAGAGAGAGGCTGTCCATTATTTGGGGGGAAGCTCAGATCTGGTCAGTGTGCACAGACGGTGCTAGGTTCATTTGGATTTCAGTCTACTGTATCAGCTTTCATGGTGCTAGGGGTGCGGTGATTGGAGCTAGGTCACCTGTTTGTTTCTGCAATGGAGACACTCCTATGGCATAGAAGGTGCAAAGGGAGGGTTTGGGGTGGCCCCCAGGGGCAAGCTAGATAATGATCCCCTCCACATTCACTTTAGGCTGTCCAGACGCTCAATAATATTATGCTGAGGCTGGTAACTAGGGAATGGTCTTATTTAGAAAGTCAAAGAGCAGACCGGCAAGATGCACTGTGAAGTTATTCACCAGGTGCACTGCAGTAATGGAAGGGGCTTTCAAGCTATATCTGGGGGCATGCACATGTGGCTATTCCCCATAATGTGTGAAACAATATTGATCAATTTCTCAGTCTTACGTTCTAGCTCCCACAGACATGGAGAAAGTGTAGCAAAAAATAGATAGGGTCCTGCAGTGATTGCCAGCTGGAACACACAGTATGGGGCATTTGTACGTCAGTGGGTGCAGTACTGTTTGTGCCTTGACTGGGCATGGAATGTGCACTCACACCTCATGTAAACTATGAAAACTAACCATATTTCTTTTTCCGCCAGCACTGCCTCAATAAACACAGGCATTTTTCA
Organism: Trachemys scripta elegans; assembly: GCF_013100865.1. Classification (NCBI taxonomy): domain Eukaryota; kingdom Metazoa; phylum Chordata; order Testudines; family Emydidae; genus Trachemys; species Trachemys scripta. The sequence goes on along the minus strand of NC_048298.1, from coordinate 169,117,882 downwards.
CAAAGTAAAGCTTTTTGTATTCAAATCTGCCTCAGGAGCGGGGTAGAGACAGGGAAGGTACAGAGTGCAACTGTGCCATTGTTGTGGGCACAATTTTGTAACAGCAGAGAACCAGGGGAGGAAGAGAAAGCAGGTGCTACTAGTTTATATCTGCTGACAACAACAATAATAAATTGTAAAGATAGGTACTTACCTGCCAAAGTTCCCTCCAGTGGATCTGACTGTCCAGTCCAGGCCTGGGTTTCCAGCTGGGAATCCAGCTCAGCCAATGCAGGACAGGGAATCAGTCCATTGTAGCAGGATAGGACTGTCATTAGGATCCTGAGTTCAAAAAGAATTCTGCCTCTCGGGAGGCAGCTCCTCTCCAGCATCCTTTGCTCATCCCCTGATGAGTCAAGCCCATCATACTCAATGTGGGGACAACGGTGTCGGCAACAAGCTCTGAATAGTGATCATATCAGATCATATCATAACTGTGTAGATTACTCTAGTGCATCAAAAAATGTTCACATATCCCCTGCCCGATTGGCTCTTTTTATCCTCCGTTGCAATATACTTTCTCCTGAGGCGCTGGCTGATTATCAGGCCCTGATTGACATCCCAATCACAACCCCCACGTGCATCTACTTTGCAATGTCCACAAAAAGGTCCTTATTCTCATGTTGGCCACAAGAATCTCCTGAAACCATGATTCTTCCCAGATAGCAATGAGATCCAAAGTATCACCACGGACACCAGGCTGCTCCATGAGATGCATTGTGGACCTTCAGGACTGCAATTGCAATTGTGTTTGTATTGCCAGAATGATGATACACTGGGATCCAGGAGCAAATAAGCAAAATTTGTGTTTGTGCCAACTTTGAAAAAGGGGAGAGTGCCATCCTGAAAACCTGATGCCACGGCATGGAGGGTGAACAAGTAAACAGCGAGGTCAGCACTGTGGGACAGGCATTGGAAGCATTCAAGACATGGTGCACAGCAATTGTGTGTACAAGAACAAAGGACCGAATTAATGCAATTCGAAGCAAGCACCGTCCACTTTGCAAAAGGACACTAGAGTTCCTGATAAATGTGGAGTTAGTGCACAGTTAAGAGGTGCATCATCTGTATGCAAGTATTTTCAAAGTGAATTAACTCAATTTGATCTGATTTAAAAAACCCTGTAGACAAGCCCTAAGTGCACTCTTCTCCAGGAGGTGACTTCATTTTGTGAATGGATATTATGTAATTTGTAAAGGAACTCAGTCTCAACTGTGTTATGAAGGTAAGTCCCTTGGGGACAGAAGTGTAAGAAATTCTATCAAGGTGTTTTTGTTTTGTTTTTTTTATTACCCACTTTCTTCAGTGTTTAATAATGAGAAGACTGCCTAGAAAACTTAAAGTAGATAAAGTACTACTACTAAAAAAAGCCACATTTGTGGCCTTTGTTTCTCATTTATTTTTATATGAAAATATTCTCTGACCTGTTCTAAATTAGTGTCATTATCCACCACTCCATCCTCTTCCCATTCTGATTTAAAATTACTAAAAAATAGAAGCTGATTGACCTTGTCACTATTTCAAAACTCATGTACCACCATGCAAATATTAATAATAGTTTGCTAGCTCCATTCAGGATCAGGGCCCCATCTTCCCAGATTATACAAATGTAGCATGACATTCTTTTCTTAAACTCCTTCAAGCAAAGATTAACGAAATGAGTGTTACAACCAAGTTTGGGTAGCTGGGACAAGGATAAAAGGAATAAGATCACATTGATTATAGACATGAGTACATCTTAATAGTTCCATATCAAGATTTATTTATTTTTAAGATGAATACATATCAGTATTCCTCACCAATCCTCCACTTGCCCTCAATCTAGCTGCTAATTATAAAACATACCAGCAGTTGTAGAATCAGGCCTTAAAGGACAGAGGTAAGTGTGCTCAGTGGTTTTGAAGATAACATGTAAAAAAGTTAAACTTGAAAGAACTTAATAAGCAGTAATTACAAGCAGAAAGTACATTTAAGAGTTTTATACAGTAAAAAATAGTGTTACATTATTTAAACTCATGCATTATTAAGCCATAGCCATATCTTTGATTTGTATGCAGCTATTTCCTTCTCCCCTTCTCTCTTCTGCCCCCTATAAAAAAAAAAGTTTCTTCACAACCTAATATTCCTACTTCTGCAGTGTGTTCTAATTTATAACAATCTGTATTTGTTAGCACTGATACGTTTTCTTTTATATATATCACAAAAGAATGTAAATTCTGAATAAGCATTCTTCATGTATTTTATCCATCAGCTAATCTGTCTGGGTTTTTAAAGCTCACAGCTCTATGTGAAAATTGAGCATTTTTTTTAAATTAATTTTGTTGGCAGCTATCATGACATCAAACCAATTTTAGAGAGAACGTATTAAAAGTTGTCTCCTTATTAAAGTGTGAACTTTAAAAAGAATATCTAGAGAAGTTGAGATATCAAATAAAGAGTAAACAAAGCAAAAATGGCATTTCTGACTGGATAATCCACTACTTCTAGGGTCACATGGTCACCTGCTACATGTTCCTAAGTGAAAATAAGCAATGGTGTGTGGAAGAGAGAGGAGAACAGAAGAAAATAGAGATTAAAAAGGAGATTTCCAAATAGAAAATTAGCATGTATATTTTTTAGTGTTTGGAAGTTAGTGTTCATTATTTTTCTGATTTGTACTTTTTTAGAAAGCTGGCATTTCCCCTCATCTGCTTATTTGGTTTCTGCTGTTCTGACTGGACATCGATAAAGTCCCAAACTACACTTACAATACATTCTCACATATTTCAATGACTGAAATCTTAGTTTACCTGGGAAACCTGAACATACTTCTGGAGGCAGATAGTTGTCTCTACGTATAGGTGCATTTTTAAAGTGGAAACGGTATGGAACTTCCTGTGGGATCAGCTAAATGCAGCTTTCTAATAATTTTTGGTAAAAAAAGTTGCTTTGTAAATAAATTCTGATTGGATATCCTGAGTTAAACACTTATGTCTATGGCAAGTTTTCCTATATTTTTCTGTATTTAAATTAATGCTTTGGATGGCTTACAGGGACCTGGTGACCATTGATAGGCTATGTTTTTTTCACACTCTTAAGCAATAGAATACCAATTGACATTTATTAAATATTTTGGATTTTTTTCCTACATTTTCATATATATAAATAATTTCCTGTGTTGTACCTGAAATCAAAGTGTATATTATTTTTATTGCAAATATTTGCACTGTAAAAATGATAAACAAAAGAAATAGTATTTTTCAATTCAGCTCATAAAAGTACTGCAGCACAATCTTAGTCGCGAAAGCCCAACTTACAAATGTTGACTTTTCTTTTGGTTACATAACCACACTCAAAAACAAAACATTGTAAAACTTCAGAGCCTACAAGTCCATTCAGTCTTACTTCTTGTTCAGCCAATCGCTAAGACAAACAAGTTTGTTTAAATTTATAGGAGATAATGCTGCCCTCTTCTTATTTACAATGTTACCATAAAGTGAACAGGCATTTGCATGGCACTTTTGTAGCCAGCATTTTAAGGTATTTACATGCCGTATGCTAAACAGTTGTATGCCCCTTCATGCTTTGGCTACCATTCCAGAGGACATGCTTCCATGCTGATAATGCTCGTTAATTAAATGTGTGACTCAACTCCTTGGGGGAGAACCTGCTCTGTTTTACCCGCATTCTGCCATATATTTCATGTTATAGCAGTCTTGGATAATGACTCAACACATGTTGTTCATTTTAAGAACACTTTCATTGCAGATATGACAAAACACAAAGAAGGTACCAATGTGAGATTTCTAAAGATAGTTACAGCACTCCACCCAAGGTTTAAGAATCTGAAGTGCCTTCCAAAACCTAAGAGGGATGAGGTGTGGAGCATGCTTTCAGAAGTCATAAAAGAGCAACACTCCTATGCAGAAGCTACAGAACCCGAACCACCAAAAAAGGAAATCAACCTTCTGCTGATGGCATCTGACTCAGATAATGAAAATGAACATGTGTTGATCTGCACTGCTTTGGATTATTATTGAGCAGAACCCATCATCATAATGTACGCATGTTCCCTGGAGTGGCGGTTGAAGCATGAAGGGACATATGAATCTTTATCGCATCTGGCACATAAATATCTTGCGACGCCGACTACAACAGTGCCATGAGAATACCTGTTCTCACTCTCAGGTGACGTTGTAAACAAGAAGTGGGCAGCATTATATCTCCTGTAAATGTAAACAAACTTGGTTGTCTGAGCGATTGGCTGAACAAGAAGTAGGACTGAGTGGACTTGCAGGGTCTAAAATTTTACATTTTTATTTTTGAACGCAGTTTTTATGATACATAATTCTACATTTTTAAGTTCAACTTTCATGATAAAGAAATTGCACAGTACTTCTATTATGTGAATTGCAAAATTCTATTTCTTTTGTTTTTTTACAGTGCAAATACTTGTAATAAAAATAAATATGAAGTGAGCAGTGTACACTTTGTATTCTGTGTTGTAATTGAAGATGTTGTATTTAAAAATGTAGAAAACATCCAAAAATATTTAAATAAATGGTGTTCTATTATTGACTAATCGTGTGATTAATCACGATTAATTTGTTTAATTGCTTGACAGCCCATCTGTTTTCCCTTTTTGTTCTCCCCGTCTCTTCTTTTGTCTTGTCTAATTTAGTTTACTTTATTGGTGTCAGGAAAATAGGTTTGCAAAGCCTCGTGTACACTTGTTACATCAAAAATATTTTACCTATTATTAATCCTTAAGTTAATTACCTAAAATATTTTCTATATACCAATACTTTTCTGGATAAAATCAATCTACAACCCAATTTGTGGGAAAAAAAAAATTTCTTCCTCTAAAGTGGTATCACTCAGGTATGTAGAACCCTTTCCTGTAGAACCATCAGGAATAAAACTTTGATACAATTTCATAGGGTGATCCAGAAGCTCTAATAACTGTAAAGTATTTCAGGTACTGGTGGTTAATAATATAGTTGTATGTTTTCTTCCATTGTCTTATGCCTCAGGGAGCCATTTATGAGGCTGAAAATAAAATGTGATCTGAGACCTCATACTATTTTACTTCCTGGATGATAGAAGTAAAGTGAAAAGACCAGATCTAGCATTCATTACTGCAGCCCCACAAATAGCTCCCTGAAGCAAAACAGTATGAGAAAGATATTCAGGTTACAGTGGAGACCTAACAGTTAAAGGAATTGTACAAAATATAAGCCAGAAAGTTGTTGAGATTTTTTAAGAGTTATAAGTCATTCTAATTTTTCTTTTTAACAAATTCAGAGTATATATTCCATTCTATTTTCAGCTTGTGACATCATCTCAACCATATACTTGTCTATCCCTACACCACATAAACAAACTTCAATCTTATTGGATTTCAAAAATCCAAAACCACAAAATTAAAGCATTATATACTTATTCAGGACAGTTTGTACAGGTAAGCACATCACTAAATGTGCTTGTCCTCAGTTTTCCAATACAAATTATAAAAAAAAAATTAAAAGGTCTTAATTTAAAATCTAAACTATACATTCAAAGTTGATGAGAAAAATTCTAGAACCTTTAATTTTGATCCATGGGGCACAGGAGATAATCCATCTTGTCCAGGTGGGATGAACAGCTCCCATTTCCCATAATCAATTTTCTTATATGGATGAGAAAATGGATTCCAGCCATCTGCAATAGAAGAAGAGTATTAGTGAGATTCATTCTATTCAAATGTACTAAAATATGCATTTACTTTTATTGTCTGAAAGCAATCTTACTGAAAGTGGGTACTGAAAAACAAATTGTTTTCTTTTACATTTGACACTACTGCATAACACTGGATTAGCTTCAATTAACAGAATTATTGGTTCCTAAGAGACCAGATTCCAATATTAACTCATCATTATAGTTAAAAAAGAGTTATATTCCTGCTTTAACTTAATTCTGACAAGGGAACTTTACCATCATACCTATTTTTCTACTGTCGTTAACTATTCTACACTTTAAAATCCACAACTAAATCTGTCCATAGAATATCAGGATTGGAAGGGACCTCAAGAGGTCATCTAGTCCAACCCTGTTAAGGAGAATTACTGCTCAAGACAAAATTACTTTTACTATAAAACATGAGCTTGACCATAGCAGTCAAGCCAAATTTTGCCAGTTTAAACAAAAACCTATCTGAAATTTAACATGTGCCCTTTGTGACACATTATACCTCAAAATAACACCCTGTACCCCATATTCACCACTTGCATATGGTCATGATGTATTTTGTACAAAGTATGCCTCGTGAGGTATCATTGGAAAAGTCATAATCTGTTGAACATTACTGTGCTGTTGAAATGTATGCATCATCATTGTATATGAAGTTATGAGATTCCACTCTATGTTTGTTACTGAAACATGTTGAGAGCCTGGGAAATGCCCATAAACTAATTCCCTAGAAATAACAAAGAAACTAAACACAAGCATTCCATGTCAAGTCTCACTTATACGGAAGATGCAAGCAAGAATTTGTGATTCATATGAAGGACTAAGGGTGAAGCACATAAGTAATGAGGGCTGCCTAGCCTCAGAATAGAGCATGGATTTTTCCAGCATCTGAAGAGTATAAAATAAGGGACAGTGACATCATCAATCCACCTCTCCTCCCCCACCGATACTGAAGACAACAAGATAATTTGGGAGACAGAAACATTGAACTGGGGGAAGTGGTCCTAACTGGAAAACTTTCCAGTTAGCATAGACTGCTGTAGAATTTTGGGTAATAGAAACCGAATTGGCTTAGCCTGGTAAAGCTCAGGAAATAGCTTATTTTATTTCTTTTTGTAACCAGTTCTGATCTTCTATGCCTATAATCGCTTAAAATCTCTCTGTGTAGTTAATAACCAATGTTTTATCTAAGCCAGTGTGCTTTTGATTGAAGTTTGGAGAATGTACTCAGGTTACAAAGGCTAGTGCATATTCATACCCTTTGATGGAATGGTGAACTGGATGGAACTTTGATGGAATTAATGAGCTCACTCTGATAAAGGGGGTCTTGAGCAGTGCAAGATGCACATTTCTGGGGCGCAAGACTGGAACTAGCATGTCACCCTACGTGGAATTCAAGAGTGCTTGGTATAGCATTCTGGTAGTTTGTCTGGGGGTGACTTGCATAGAGGCTGGGGTGAGTGGGCAGAGTGGCAGCTCACATAGCAAAGCATGGCATAGTGCACAAAAGATTGGAGGGTTAAGGGGACAACAATCCAACAGCCCAGATTGTACCCTGAGGCATGTCACACATTTTCAAAAAAATATGCCAAGAAAGCTTGAGGGGCGGGGGGGGGGGGAAATCAGACAAGGATTTCCAGTTCAAGAATGGAATTATTTCTCACTCAGGATTTTTCCTACTTTTTTGGTTTATACCGAGAAAAAAAGCTCAAGCATGAAACTATTAGTTTTGTGAACTCCAAAGAGGGTAAACACATGTGACTATCTGAGACATTTGGAAGGTTTAGTTATTTAAGGTAGCACATACTTACACACTAGAGATCTCTGAGGATTCTTAGAGTTCCACTGCCAGAGGGAAAGACCTACAAAGGCAAGCTGGTTTGGTGGATTGAGCAGAAGGCAGGAAAGCAACTCCTGAATTTCAATGCCCACATAGTAAGCCAGAGCAATCTTAATACTGCATTTATATAAACACCTTCCATCTAAAGATCTCTGTTTTCACCCAGTTACTAACCATTGTGGTAGCATCCAGATGCTTCAAACCAGGATAAGGACTCCACTGTGCTAGGTAATGTATAAACTCACAGGTCAAATCAAAGAGCTGCTTTTATATTTACACACACAGAGAGAGCTTTAAGCTCGTTTTCATCTACAACTTTGTACTAATTATTGCCATTTCAAGGAACTGTTTGCAAACAAACATTCACTATACATTGTTATGCATAAATCTGTTCACATGTGCAGGCAAGTGCTCCAAAGTATTCTAACCAGAAAATATTGCCCAAAATATGATTATTAGAAAAATACAGATATGCAGATACCATTCAAGAAATGCAGTGTCCTAAAACTTCACAATTCAAATGAAGGATTTTCTCCTACCTCATTATAAGTCACTGGCCCCTCGCCTCTGCCCCTTCAAGTCCCCTCTATTATGCAAGGTCTTTCCAAAGGACGAGTTCCTTTTGAAACCAGTTAATTCTCTTTCTTGCATGTGGCCAGGAAGAGGAATAGGGAAAAGTTTATATTGTTAGATAAACTCCTTACAGGGACTGATGCTGCCTCTGTTATGCTCAGATCGCTCACTGTTGCTAAGGAACTAGGAAATAAGATCCTCAGCTAGTTCCTAACATGACAATGGATCACAAGGGGGAAAAAATTAAAAAAATAATTATATCAGCTGTTCAAGCCTTATTGACCAGTTTAGGAAGAGTCAATGAAGTTCACATTTTATTGTTATTTGTAGTGCACTAGTACTTAACAGACCCAGTCATGCACTAGTACTCCCCATTATGTTAGGTACAGTACACATACAGAAAACAATCCCTGCCCTAACGAATTTTTCTGAGACAGGTGGAACACAAGGAAACCATAGAATAATGTTGATCAGTATGACAGTCAGTGCTCTCAGCACAACAGCTGCCTAGCCATTGTCAAGTTTTTAGTAGCTGAGTTTTAAGGAGGGGTTTGAAGGACGATAATGAGATAGCTTGGCCAAGGTTTACAGGGAGCTGCTACCATGCATGAGAAACAATATGGGAGAAGGCTCAAAAGTGCTTGTATGAAAATTTAAACAAGTGGGTGATGAAGACTGGCTTCATTGCTAGAGTGGAAGCAACATCTTGATAGGGAGGTTGTGAATGCCCTTCAAATAAGTGAGTGAAGATATTTCCAAGCTGTTCAGTGCCAAGTTCAAGGACGAGCCAACAAAATAGCAAGGAACCATAACATACATCAGCCTTAAAAATATAAATTTCTGTTTTCACTTTACCGAGGGTGCCTTTAAGAAGTCAACATCTACATCCGAGATACTGCCCTTCTTTTTTTGGAACAGAACAGAGAGTAAACATTGACTTTTATGGTGGCTAGCATATATCCCCATAAAGATGGGGTTTATAAAGTAAACATTGAACAACTGCATAACTTAAATTTCCCTATCTACAAATTTGGTTGCCGAGAATTAAAACCAATAATAGATTGATTGCAATGAGCAGAAAAGGAAAATCTGACTGGTTGAAACACCAGTAAATGCTTCATTCACAGCACTATGGAGGGCCGGGGGGGGGGGGGAGACACTGATTTTTCTAAAGAGGAATTTATTACAATCAGGACAAAATGTAATTGAGAAAACATCTTAAGTCAACCCTCTGTCTAGCCTAACCTCACTTCAAAAGGTTATACATCTCAGATTTTCAGAAAGGTAGCTTAAATAAAATCTCTGCTTACCACATCCACCGTTCTGAACGGATGTGCTATTGATAGCTGCATTTGTGAACTGTCTAGAGCGCAAAGGGAAAGGAACTAAATTGCAGACAAACTTAACATTCAGGGCTGTCTGGCCAAAGGAAGAGTCAGGTGATGGCAACATATCTAGCTCTTATTGTCTCGTGGAGGAATGCAATAGCTATTCATGTCCAACAAATCTAATAAAACCAGATTCCCTCTGCAGATCAAGGCCTTTTCACATATGCTTTACTAGATCCTACAGTTTAAGGTTCTTTGCATCCCTTTGACTTAGACGGCACTACAGATAGGAGTAATCATCAGGATAAGCCAAAAATCTTAATCATATAGCCCAATTCCCTTTAGAAGATAGCACCTATGTTTTCAGTATCCCCCTCAAAGAAACATTTCCATCGGAGGGTGTGGATAGAGGGTAAAGGGGATTGTACAAGCATGTAACACTGCTGTACTTGCTCTGAGAAAGATCCTAACCACTATGTTTAAACCTAAAATGCTCCACATTTCATTCTTACATGGTTATTTTTAACAGGGGGGCAGGATATAGATTCTTACTATGTTTGCCGGAGTACAAATTGCATAAATTATTTTCCAAACTTATGATAGTTTTGGGTTCCACTGCATTCAGAGTTATGCAACACACAAGAATACCAAGTATAAAAATTAGATAAATAATCTAATCCTCAAAAGAAACATCCATTGCAAATACAGGTGATGGAATGAGTTGCAGTAACCCCATTGTTTCAATATTCCTTTTTAATCATCAATATGGGATGGAGAAGGCGCTCTCTTTAAATAAATGTTTTATTTTTTTTCTTTAAAGACAACTGGAGCAATAGTAAGCATATTCTGATAGTCAATAGTTCATTCCTAAACCAAAGTAATTCCATTGCTGTCTTATAAGTGTGTTGGAACAGTTTCTAAATAGAAAAAAATGGCTTGTGGCTACGGCATGTGTTCCTTAAGGGTAGGTACACCGGAAAATGAACAGGTCCAGCTGTCCACAACCATACTTTCTTTCATTATGCTAGATGGTTCTGAGACACCTATGCAGACACCCTTATTTCCCTCTATTGTAATGTGTTATAGCCATTTAAAAAAGAAAACTGCTTTACTATGTAGTACCAGCAGTTTGTGGCATTCACCTGCATCACCACTGTAGGAACATTTTCAGAGTCTCTCACTCATTTTGGAAAATCAGTCTGGTGCCAAGCTCGAATGAAGACAATGATGCACTGGAAATCAATACATGGATTTGTTAGTAGCATAGCAATGCTGTTTCGAGCTTCATTGGGATGCTTTCTGTGAAGGCAGTCTGTGTGGACTTAAGTCTCTGCTTAAAGCAAAGGAATACCAACATTCTAGGAGCAAATTTGGCAGGGGCTGGTTGAGCATACTTTAAACTAGATAAGGAAAAAGGATAACTTGAATTCAAGTAATCTGGTAGACAGTCCCCAATATAAAAATAAAGGTAGAAACTGAATTCAGAAACAAGAGAAAAATACAGTATTAAATATACAATCATGTTTCCCATACTCAAAAACCAGAAGTACAAGAAAAGTGTTACTATACAGACTGGTCTAGACTCGAGAACATAAACATGATAGGATTATTCTTGTAACTGGAATATCAGTGTAGAAAGATAATATTTATGGTTAAGACAAACAAGGTAGAGGATGTGACATATGACGGAGACATGGAATATCCAAAGACTATAAATCAAATTCATAAGTGTCATATCTGTATGGCCTTGGGATTGTCTTCTATTCCTGCAGGAAGTTCCTGCAGGAACTTGCTGCTGAAACTAAATCACAGGAGGGTAGTGATGAACGCAAATCCCTAGACCAGTAACACATCTGGAGAAGCATCATCCTCCTGGGGAAAACTGCCCATTGTAGGTTGGCCTGGTTGAAGAAGCCAGGTAAACAAAGAACTGAGAATTGTATAAAATGATCATCACCCTGATGTGGGGCATAAGTCATTCTCTCCCCCCCAACCCGAAACAGACACCAAATCATAGACTATCAGGGTTGGAAGGGACCTCAGGAGGTCATCTAGTCCAACCCCCTGCTCAAAGCAGGACCAATCCCCAGACAGATTTTTGGCCCAGATCCCTAAATGGCCCCCTCAAGGATTGAACTCACAGCCCTGGGTGTAGCAGGCCAATGCTCAAACCAATGAGCTATCCCTCCCTCCCCACTGATCACTAATGTACACAGATGGTGTGTAAGAGACCTGAACTACTCTGTCCCTACCAGGGTCTGCAAGAGAAAAATGGATGGCTGCCTGATAAGCTAAGACCTGCATGTAAAGCTGGTCATTGCTTGCAGATCAGTTCTCTCTGTAATGCTTTTGTTCTAAATAAATACTTGGCTTTATGAAGGCTGGTTGGTCACTGGTTAACCCTGTTATAGCCCCTGAGGGAGAGCAGGATGACAAGTGCTGAACTGAACTCAGACTTGCTACAGTGCTCACAGTGAAATGCAGCCTAAATCCCAGGTCTGCACAGAGATTGCAGGTTCCATGTTCTGAAAAAGGTGATTGCTAGAGGCCTGAGACCCAGTGGGATAGCCTTAGAGAGGCTACGAAGGGATGAGAGGTGCAATTACTTCAGGAATTATGACAGTGGCATGGCAGTATGTTGGGATGATTTAGTAAATGTCTATCTGTATCAAACTACAAACTCCATTTTGTTTTGTGAGGCTCACCTGTGTCTTCCCTGTTGTCTTTTTGCCTTCATCTTGAATGAAATTCCAAAAGGAATTGACAAAAGGCAAACAGTGATGGGCAATTAAAGGTCATTATCCTTGAATAACTTTACCCTGGCAATATACTGGGTATGCTAAAGAATGTGAGCAATCCTGCAAGAAATCAGCTTTTCCAAACTGGATTTCAGGAGGGAGCTAACCAAACCACAGATCATCTGGTGTGGGGGCGGCTTGATTCCAATTGGCTCATACCTTAGTTCTCAGGTTAGATTCCTAACTGAAGCCAGGTTTTAAATGTTTAGCTTCAGCTGTTCAAGTTTTGAAAACAAATTAGGGAAAATCCTCCTTCCTTTTCACTCCTTTCACAAACTCTAGCATTGTGGAAATGATTTTGATTGGATTAAACATGAAATGTTATCTTCAGGTAGAAACCAACAAAATGGAAATCGTAAGAAGCTGGAAATCTTAGCCATGTGTCAATTTGCTAAAGATATGGATGACTAAATAAGGTAGTAGCTGGAATGAAACATGGACTATTACAGTGGAAAAGCAAGCTGTTTGACCATTGGATTAACATACATACTTCTAGTGCTTTAAACTAACACAATTATTTGTTGTTAGAGCCAAACAACACAATTAAAATAGATAATATACAGCCAGCATAAAGCAAACTAAATTAGAGGTAAATTCAAAGTATTCTACTTCCCCAATTTTCAATTCTATAGGTTATGCTCAAAAGCTACATTTACACTACATTGTAATGAACTGGGCCTTTATTCTGAAATAGTGAATTCTAAAATAGTGATAGATTGCCAGGAGTCACCTAGTTGCTTAGCAATAAAATATGCAAATAAAATATTCAGTATTATCGCATAGCTTTTAAAGAAAGCTATAATGTCAATATTGCCTCTAGTATTAGAATTCCACCTAACTAATTGCCTCATACATTTAATTTAATTTACTCCACTGCTAAAACCACGAATTGACCAATCTTATTGTTTTTGGATGTACATTTAATATTAAGTGTATTTTCAGATGAACAATGGAGCACCATTAGGGAATACCACGAGGTCTAATATCTAGATCTCAAAATGTTGAGGGAATAAAAGAAAATTCAGGCTTATATTAAGGGTGGTGTTTAATAGTTTTATTAAGTTTATTTAATGAGAAAATATTTCACATATTACTACTGCTTGATTTTAGCATTTTCAGTAGGAAACAATAAAAAGTTATAAAAGAGAAGAAAAAAGGACTCATAGCAGTGTCTACAGAATCATCTATCTTGGGCCAAAATGATATAACATATCAGAAAAGTTCTTTATTGTTTAAAAAAAAAACTACATGGGGTACCAAATAATGTACCCAAAGGATTTCAGTATAGCAGTGGGGGGGTAGATGTACATACATGCTACATACATGTATGTAGCAATTAAAGCATGCATATACTTAGCATAGTGTGTCAGTTAAAGTCAGTCTTTTCATTCAGACTCTCATAACTCAAGCTTTAGGTGGAAGTTCTCCAGGGTGTGTGTATATTTTCCAACATGATTTTTCTTTTTAAATATTTGGATCAAAAAGCACTCAGCCATTTTTTGAACAGGAGGAAAGCAGAAACTACATACTTTTCTTATAACAAAAAATTATTCAAGTGTCTTTACCTAAAGAATCTCTCTACAGCCAAAATAGCAGTGGCTGAAAGATTTGGAGAGGAAATATCCCTTACTACAGAACAGTAGCTAGCCGTATTCCTGGAGAAATGGATTTTGTTTTTGACTGCTATCCACATCAGAAAAATTACTAGATATATGCAGTAGGGTTCCCTCCCCCTTCATTAAGTTCTTAAAGCACACAACTACATATCACTTATTTGTGTGTGTGAAACTACATATCATTCATGAATTACTGCCAACAAGTCAAGAACCCTTTTTAAATGGTCAAGAGAAACACAGGAATAAGTTTAAGGGAGCTTGTCATGCTGCTGTCAAGTTGTCCCCTTGGCTTAGGAGAGTTTAAACAGGGCTGAGAGCCAGGAAGTCCTCTGCTCTGTTCATACCTCTTTCACTTACTGGCCTCAGTTCTCTGTCCTTCAAAGTAGGTTTTGTGAATTCTCACATCACCCTTCCAGGAACGAGCAAGGACCACTACCCCCATTTTCCAGATTAGGTACTATAACAGAACCCAGCCCTTTGTAAAACTCCAGTATTTCAGTCATCCACTAGAACAGAGTGCTTCTTTGGAAATAAATTTTCCATCTGTGGGTTTAATTATGCCATCAGTAAAATTGGACAATTCAAGCATATCTATCTTTGTCCAATACTTTAAAGCTATGTAATTTCATAAGCACATTTTACCAATAGGAACACAGACCAATTGACTGATTTACCAGAGCACAACTATGGGGTAGGGCATTAGACCTTGGACTGTGAGCTAAAAGATGCATGAGTTAAAACATGTTTCACAATTTTACATGCAAACTTGGACAATTTGCAACCTCCCCTTTCCACCTCTATGAAAGAGATATTAATATTCACCTACCTATCCCCCAGTGGGCTAGAAGGATTAATTAAGAAATCATTGTATAGTTCTTAGAAGAGATACAATTCTATATGATAGAATGATGAATCACAAACTTACTTGTTTTAGCCTGCAGGATAACTACTAAATACATTTTTAATCCACCTAGAGAGTTATTCAAGCAAAAGAGAAGTGGGCTTGGGTTAAAACAAACAAACAGTATCACATTCCAAAGGAAGATAGATAACTAAGGACATCAAAGAAAAGAGAAGTTAGTCTTGAGGGTTCCATGGGAAAGTGACACCTTTGTCCTGAACAAGGGAGTGAAGAATTAATTTTGCAGTGTTGTAGACAGAGTTGCATACTGTATCTTAAAGTTATCTTTGTACAAGTAGGTGGGTATTTATTTTTGCTATCTTATTTGGATTATTGTTAATAAATGTGGATCCAACTAAGGTAGAATTGATATATAGCTGAGAAAATCACTGGCTGGATGTCCGGGGATGGGGAGAAAGAGAGTAAATAACTAAAGACAGCAGAAATAGGACAGATGTCCAGACAGCCGCAGGCCAGGAAGAAGATCCTACTTTGTTACAGTACCTATGCCTTATGAAGAACAGGAGAATATAAGGTCCTTAAATCAAACATTGCTACAGAAGAATCCATTCCTGGATAACATTTCAGTTTAATATTCTGCAAGACAAATTGAAAGACAGTCCACTGTACTTAAATAGTCAAAAACATTAACCTGCAATGTGTTTTTCAATTTCAAAGTGAAAGTTACTTAAATTCCATATTTCTTTGAAAACTTTTTTTGTATAAAATCTCTTTTTCTACTGGTTCAGTTAAAGGTCTCTTTATGGAATAGAGATTTTATGAAGAATTCATATTAAAAGCAACTCCTGAATTCAAGTAAAATACAGCATACCCATAAATTTAGTTTGAGATTTTAACCTGTTTGAAACTTAAAGAAAGGTTAAAGCTATCCATTTTTAATTAACTATATCTAGAGCAACTTAATTCTAAATCTTAGGGTTTTGCAACCCAATTTCTCATAAGAATATTATTAAAACTCATCCGCATTGAATGACACTCTTCCATTCCTCTAGGCTTCCTGACTGCATTCTTTCTCTTGGGAATGAATACTTTACTATGTCTGATGATGAATAAGAAATATAGGACAAATGACGCACTTTTTCATTTAAAAGACTACAAGGAAATTCACTTTGGACTCCTTACTGCCGTGTTTCATTAAAATCTAGATACAGCTGTTCTAAGATATTAGTTCTAAATCTCAGCTTCATTTGATAAAAAGTGATACATGAAATACTTTAAGGTAAATTAGAGTTTTCAGAAAAAACACTACAATTTTTAAGCTGTCATACTATTTCATTATGCATGAGCATTTTTCTTCCTTTAAAATATTTCAATTCTTAAATTACCACTCCTCCCACACCAAAAAAAAAAAAAAAATGACATTAACAGTAACTTTTGAAAAGTTACTCATTTAACTCAGTACTTGCAACATACTTTGGTGTAGGTTTAAAATGACCATTTTCTTCCACTCTTGTCCTCTTTTAAAAAAACAAAAACAAAAAAAGACAACTCATCTAAGGTGATGTCAACACTGGCATGCATACTGAACTACTGGATCGTATACATGCTCACGCATGCTTCCCACTCACGTGCCAAAAGTCCACATAAGCTGTTCTGGATAAGGGTGCAACACTGTGTACATGCATTTACCTGCATCCACACTGCTGCTATTATGCACTGTTAGCACTATCATTTCAGGGGCAGTAGCCCAGGGATCTGGGAATCACAGGGAGACACTTGGGGAATCACTTTGTGTGTTGCTGGTACTGTTCCCCGCCTTTACACTTTTGCCAACTCTGGAAAAAGGGAATTCAATTGCAAGCTCAGTAGCTGCAGAATGGCTATGGAGTTCACATTTGGAAGAATGAGTTTGTTGGTCTCGTTATGCACACATTTGGATGCCAACGTGGCACCACTCACATAATCATCACCTACTGAGCATTCAATAACATTTGTGAGGGTAAAATGCAAGTGCTTCTGCCCTCAGTGGACAAGTTCAGTTTACAAACTCTGTACCGGAAGCCGGATCCCACCTACATACACATTGGTCCTAGTTGCCAGCAGGCAAGGGAAACCAAGGGTGCCCCACATCTTGGAATAGCAGGAAGGAAAAGGATGCTTTCTGTTTGTACTGAAGGACACGTTCACAGCCTGTACAGCTGCTGGAAATGCAGGAGGCAACATTCGTACATACTTGTGAGTCCACATAGCTTTGTGAGGGTTTTGTTCCTTCAGTTGGCAGTCATTATCTATTAGTTCCTATGACATTCCAAACAAATAACAGAATATCTCCACTGGGTTATCACCCTGGGTTCGGTTTGTGCTGTGGGAGATGAGTTGTAATGTGGTCATTGTGCAATGTTTTTTGTCTTCTCTGTTCACACATTTTTACAAACTTCTTATTGGAAGCACTCAATCTCTCTTAATGACCTTATCAACATTTGCTTGGGAGCAGGGTGGTGGTGGTGGTGGTATCCAGCATGTCTATTTTTTTAAACTGTTTATTACCAGTGGTACTAACTGCACTTAGTCCCTGTTATAAAGCACTAAACCCTACCATAGCAAGGAAGGGCCACAGACAAACCAAGGAAATTATAACACGTAATAAAAGTTTGAGATGGAATGTGTAACTTAAATATTTTTAAAAAGAAATGTCAACAACAAATCTTTACTAAGTTAAGTGACAGAACAGCACCCAAATGTTAATGGCTCTGTACCCATCTACTTGCCCCCCTCCTGACAAGGGTGGGGGTAGAGGGATGGGGGTGGAACAAATGAGAGGAGAAATGACCAAGGGGAAACTGGGAATGTCTCTTGTGAGGTGTTTGGGAGGCAATTACTTGGCAGGTTTTGAGACTCCTGCAGATTCATTGTTCCCCACCTGGTCACTCAATGGGGTCCCCTAAATAGGTTTCAAGTGCCAGTGGAGGGTGAGATCCCAATAGTCCTGCAGGCTCCATGTTCTCTTCTCAGTCTCTTGCAGGGGGAATCCTTGAAACAAGATCTTCTGGCTAAGGAGCACCTTGGGCATCAGCCAGAGGAGGAGGAGTAGTGCAGGGTGGCAGCGTTTGTTGATCATCAACTGATTCTGGGGCCTTGACAGCAGAGAGACCCTGAACTTATTCAGCCACCTGGTCAGTCAGCCAGCCTCTCCATTAGGAAATGCTCTCATTCCCTATGATGTGCCTTTTGCTCCATTAAATTGTTCAATAGTGTCTTCTCCTGCTGAAAAGCCCACTCCTTCCCGGACCTGAGGGATTCAAACTACTCATGGTTCCTCCTGTCCAGTCCTATGAGCTGCTTCCAAAGTCCTGTCTGTCTCTGGGTACTTCTCCAGTCCTCCCGGCAGCGTGGTTTCCCTCTTGGGGCTAAAGGTTCTGCCAATTCAAAGACAAGGGTACTATTACATTTCCTTTTCCCCCTTTTGAAGAAGTTAAGAATTCCCAGCACATAACATAAAACTTTGCTCTAGAAGGCCACACTTGGATACTTCTCAGGATCCCAAGAATGCAACTGTTAGACTACCCTTGTTTCCTCAAACAGCTTTTGCAGCCCACAAGGAAGGAGCAGAGGCTAATAGTGGTAGAAAAACTGTACATGTAGTTTTTACACGTTTTAAATGTTCAAAGTCTCTCAGAGTTGGAAGGTGGGGAGGGAAAAGGGGGGAGGGGGAGAGAGTGGAGGGATAGTTCCTTCCAGGGCCTATGTTACCAGTTTGTAATTTCTTCTTTGAAAGCTGGCCAACAACTAGAAAACATGGTGGTTTTCAAGGTACCAGAAAGGAAAAGAGAAGGGGCTTTCTAGTCCTGTGCAGGACTATGGCTATCTATGCCATAGAGATGTTTCTGCTAATGGTCACCACTCTACATGTTACTGAATCATGGAGTTTGGTCAGCTGTGAAGCTGGACCAAGCAGATTTGCACAGCGATTGAATCACAAGGCCAGCAGGACTACATCAGAAGTTTGCTGACATATTTGCAGGTAGAGCTCTGCAAATCTGTGGATATCTGTTTTATATCCTAGGATATCTGTAGATCATGTTTGTGGATCACGGATGGATATGAATCCAAATGTTATATCTAGAGCCCTGCAAATCTGCAGATACCCACGGACTGTGTTTGCGGATCGGATGTGGATACAAATTTTGTAACCACACAGGATTCTACTGGGAGACAGCTGGATATTGACTATTCTCAGCTTGCATACAGCATTTCCATACAAAGAGAGCTATGAAACTTGAACACCAACTTCCCTACCCCAGCATCACCAGATAATTCTGTCTCTGAGACAGACTAACAATGGTGAAATGGACAAGAAAAGAAAGATACCACACAACTTTATTTTATTCCCTGAAGTTTCAGTTCAGCACCACAAGCACCTTTCACTGCATAAGGTAGAGGTGCATGATCACATACTCCTTGTTTTCTGGGACTTCCTCCACATTCCTGCTGTCTCCTCCCCTGGCCCTCATAAGCATCACATCAGACAATGAGGCCAAAGAAGCTGAAGAAGAGATTATGAGCTACTTCATGTTCTGTAGAGGAAACCCTTGACAATACCCAGTCAAGCTCCTCATAGAAGGGCGTGTATGACTTGAACAGTTGCTCCAGGAGTGCTAGTCTTTGGCCTTCCTGTATAGAAGCTTCAAGTGCTTGATGTGGTCCCAGCTCTTGTCAGAATTCTCTCATAGCCCTTCTTCTCCAGCCTCCATGAAATTTCCCAGCATAGGTGAACATTCCTGATACTCCAGGAGAAGTTGTGGAGAACAGTGTACTGGGACCAAACAGATCAGTACCTAAATGTGGTCAGCAGGCCAGGTGGCTGCTCTCATAGCAGGATACACATTCACCTGGATTGATCTAACGAGTGCAGCAGAAAGCTGTTCAAATGTGACCAGTGCAGCTCGCTACTAGCAATGAAAATGGAGCAGGGGGAGGAGATGGGGCAGACAAAGACCTTTACAAATTGGTAAAGGTCCAGAAAAGCATTCTCGGAATGGGGGTGGAGATCTATTGAAATTTGAAACCTGGTACAGACCACTTATCCCCATCTACACTACACATGGGTGTGGGATCATGCCATAGAGGAGGTGTGTACTTACCCACACCCCTCCAGCATTCTAGCTTACTTACCCTCTACTCTCCTTTAGAGGATGCTTCTGGGGGTTAGGTGTGGACTACAGGGGGCTTATGGAACAACCCCATACATGGGCAGTTGTGTATAGTCACTAGTGTAGATGCATCCTCAGAGACTTTAATAAAACTCACTATTTTAAGAATTTAGATATACAACTCCTTAGCACCTATGAGTAAAAAAAACCCACACCCGAGATTTAAAGTTCAGCTATTTTAAAATGTTCTTGGCCCAAATGCGTTGGAAATAGTTTTGGTAGCTGGCATTAGCTAGGCCTATCAGTAGATAAGCCATATTTATAATTTATCATTTGGTACTAGCATTATTCCAGCAAGAAGGAAGCGGACACATTTGATTGCCACATTGAAAGCTAAGTACTGTACTGTACAGCTAAGTACTGTACTATTTCATACCCATCCATTCTGGTAGAAACACAAGCAATGTTTGAACAAAATCTAGTTGTTCCCCTCCCTCCCCACATCAGTTGGGTTATTCTGACCAAATGGGAGCATGACTGAATGCAGTGTTACTCTACTCTTCCACTTTTCAATTTTACATGGAATACCTTTAAGCACTAGACAAAAGAGATGGTTACTTACCTGTAACAGGAGGTTCTTCGAGACACGTGGTCCCTATTTAGATTCCAAAGGTGGGTGCACATGCGCACCATGCGCCGGAGCGGAAAGGTTTTCCTAGCAGCGTCCATTGACCTGCATGTGTGTCGTGCGTCCCCCTTGTATTCGCAGCCAAGGCTATAATAGGCCATATGGGTCGATGCCACTCCAGTATCCCTCTTACTGCTGATCAGTTTAGCCCACAGCAGAGGGGAAGGAGGGCCAGTATTAGAATCCAAATAGGGACCACACATCTCGAAGAAACTCCAGTTACAGATAAATAACATCCTCCTCCTCTTCGAGTGATGGTTCCCATGTGGATTCCAAACACAAGTGAGTAGCTAGCAGTGATCAGCATGGAGGTGAGTGTGACAAAGTATAGTCTGTAGTATGGCATGGCCTACAGCTGCATCTGCAGCTGCAGTTGAGGCGATGTTGTACAGAGACACGATCACGTGTATAGAGCGGCACATTGCTGCACAACAGATGTCCTACCATGAGATGTCCACGAGGCAGGTTGATGTAGCTGCATGCGCTCGCATAGTGTGCGCCATGACTCCATCAAGTGGAGGTACATTGGTACATATGTAACATTTGTGAATGCACCTGGAGACCCATTTGGAGTTTTGTTGTGAGGAGAGGACTTGTCCCTTGCATCGATCAGCAATGACTAGAAAGAGTCTTGGTAATGCCTGAGAAGCATGGGTACGCTGGAGGTAAATGCCAGTGCATGGCTATCATTGAGGGAGTGTAGTGCTCTCTCCATGTGGGATGCATGGAGTTTGGGATAGGAGACAGAGGTGGATGCACTGATTAAGGTGGAATTCCGACACTACCTTAGGTATGAAATTTGGATGAAGCCACAAGGAAACCTTATCCTTGTGGAAGACCGTGTAAGTAAGGGGAGTCTGCTCTCATGGCTGCCAGTTTGCTGGCCCATCTAGCCAAGGTGATGGCCACTAAGAAAATCACCTTCATGGAGCAATAAGAAAGAACACTTTGCCAGGGGCTCGAAAGGGGGCTTTGTGAAGGAGGAGAGAATGAGATTAAGGTCCCATCAGAGCATGGGCTTGAGGACTGGTGGGTATTGAGTAGACCCTTTAGGAAACAGATGGTAGGGTGCAGGTTGTAGAGTGTGTGAACACTGAAGCACCATCCATTGAGGGAGAAAGGCACTAAGTGCTTCCAGGAGGACCCGTATGGAGCTGAAGGCCAAGCCTGACATTTTGAATTCAAGAAGGTAGTCGAGAACAATAAGTATGGCTATTGTCCCCAGTGGGTGTTGATGTCTGTAGTGGAAGTGATTACCTCATGGCCCTTCACCCGGTAGCAGGCTCTGGCAGATGCCCTCCTGTTTGTGTAAGGATGTGTCTCGCCGGGGCAGAGCATGCCTTATCTATCCTTGAACCCCATCCAAAAGCCAAGTTGTGAAGTGAAGTGAAGTCCCAATCTTGCTCGAAGAGATCCAGTTGTGTGCAAAGGCGGAGAGGTGTGAAAGCAAAGAGTCACAGGAGGTCCGTGAAACAATACTGATGGAGCCAGAACGGGGCTACGAGTATTACTGTAGCTCAGTCCCAGCTAATTTTGTGTAGGACTTGTTGTGGGAGAAGAAGAATGGGGAAAGGTGTAACGTAGGTTTCCTGTCTAGGGGAAAAGGACGTTGCCCAGTGAGTCCTCCCCTCTGGAGCAAAAAAGGGCACTTTGTGATTCTCGTGGGTCACGAAGAGGTCCTAGGCACAGCACTGTGCAATTCCCACTCATTGTTCATGTAGAGAGTCCTGCTAAATGCATCTGCCAGGTAGTTTTGGTACCCAGGAGGTACGTAGCCTGGAGTAGGACTTGATGTACCAGTTCTAAAGGTAGATGGACTCAGAAGAGAGGAAGGGAGACTTGGTGCTGCCATCCTTATTGACGTAAGCTACCGCTGCAATGTTTCTGGAGAGCAGTTGAATGTGACTGGAACGATGGGAGGGAAAAACACCTGCCACGCGAAATGGACTGCCCTCAACTCCACAACGCTGATATGTGTCTTGGCCTCTCCTGTCGACCAGACGCCCTGGGCTGTGTGATGGTCTAAGCGGGCTCTCCAACTTGCAAGAGAGGCATCTGTGGTGATGGTGGATTGTGGGATAGGAGATATAAAGGGAGTACCCGACCATGACCTTGGAAGGGTCAGTACACCACGTGAAGGAGGCCAGAACCTTTTAGGAAGCAGGATTCTGCTGTCCAGTCTCTGTGTGGTCTTTAAATTGAAAGAAGTCACATCTGTAGGCAACACAGGTGGGGCTGGGCCTGTGGTGTCACTGAGGCGCAGGATGCCATATGTCCAAGGAGAAAGAGTGAGCAGCGGATGGTGGTACTGGGTTGCGGTGTAGGTCTGCAATTATGGAATTCAGTATGGAGAAGCGTTCCTTCAGGAGGTAGACTCATGGAGTGATAGAGTCTAACCTCATCTGGATCGATCGGTCTTCAGCTGTCATTCTTGCCTTTCTTCTCCACGTTCGTCCGAAACATTTTACAATGTCATCTTCCCATCTTCTTGGAGGCTGACCCGGTGGTCTTTTCTGTTCGCGTGGGTACCACTCAGTAATGATTGCGGTCCACCTATTGTCCGTGAACCGTGCTATGTGGCCCGCCCAGCGTATCTTATTATATCTGCTTTCCACAACAATATCTTTCACACCACTGTGTTATCTAATCGTTTCATTTGGGATACGATCCAGAAGGGAAATTCCTAACATAGCTCATTCCATTGCCTTTTCAGCTACCGACAGCCGCTGTTCTTCTCTCTTTGTCAGTGCCCACGTTTCACTGCCATAGAGCATTGCTGGCAGCACTGTTGAATTGAAGATATTTGTACATGTGGTCTTGTCGATTTTTCCTTTGAGGATGTCCTTGATGGAATTAAAACGCACACTACCCTGCCTGAATCCTTCACGAGAGTTCTCCGTTCATGTCTTGGCGCATATTAACTTCTTGACCCAAATATATGTACTGTTCCACTTCTTCAATTTCTTCTCCTGTTACCATTATTCGGGCTTTTCGTAAGATTTTTGAGCGCATGTATTTCGTTTTGCAATGGTTAATTTTCAGACCGACCTGACTGCTTTTCTTGTCGAGTCTTCGTAGCATGCTCTGCAGTTGGTTGGTGCTTTCGGCAATTAGTATGATGTCATCCGCGAATCTGAGATGAGAATCATTCACCATTATATTAACACCACTCCTCCAATTGATCTTGTTCATAACCATTTCAAGGCAGGTGATAAATAGTTTTGGTGAAATCGTATCTCCTTGCTTTACGCCTTTCTCTACAGGGATGCGGAGGGGAGTTTCGAGGAGAGTAATGTCTGTGGTACATCCAGTATTCACTTCCTTCAACAAACTGATGTACTGCGTGTTAATGCCCTGCTCTGCGAGCGCTTTTAATATTGTGTTGAACTTGAGGCTATCGAAGGCCTTTTCATAGTCGACAAAAGCAATGCCCAGTGGGAATTTGTATTCCCTCGCTCTTTCTAGGAGCTGGCTAAAGGTAAATATATGGTCTATCGTGCTGAAATTTCTTCGAAACCCTGCCTGCTCTCTCGGCTGTTGTTCATCCAGACTCTGCGAGAGTCGGTTCATTATCACCTTTGTAAAGAGTTTATAGATATGAGAGAGCAGGCATATAGGGCGATAGTTCTTAAGATTTTCTCGATCCCCTTCTTGTACAGCAAGATGGTAATCGACTCCTTCCACCTCGATGGTATTTTTCCTTCTTCGAGATATTGACTGAAGCTTAAAGTGAGGGCCTTCCAAAGTTTTTTGCTTCCTGCGGAAATCATTTCTGACGTTATTCCATCTTTGCCTGGAGCTTTTCCCTTCTTCATCTGGTGTAGTGAACTTTGGACTTCACTGATGATTATTGGGGGGGACGCGTTCGTCTGACTCTTGGAGCTTTGGGAGAGGGATGTTGACTCTTGATTTTAACAATTCTGTATAGAAGTCCTTGCAGACCTCCTCCATCCCTGCTCCGTCAATTACTCTCTCTCCATCCTTGTTCTTCAATGCTGTTACGCACAATCTATACTGCGCCAATTCCCGCTTGCATGTCCTGAGGCTCTTGCGTGATTCAGCTGTTTTAAGGAGCTTTTCTTTCCAGAAGTTCTCAAAGTCGTCCTTCAGTTTTTGCTGTATGAGCTTGCACAGAATGGAGTACTCAAAGTTGTTATCCGAGCTCCTTTTCATATTTCTCCGCTTCTCTAACAATCTTTTCGTTTAGTTCAAGATTCTTCCCTTTGCCTTCTTCATCTTTTCAATTTCAGCTGGTTTTTATGCAACGTCTCAGCTTGTCAGCAAAGATACTATAGTCCTCATCACACTTTTCCGTCTGGCTCCAGTCAAACCCAGAAATCGCTTTCTACAGCTTTACTTCATCTAATGTCTTCGGGCGCTGTTTCCTGTTTGCCATCTGTAAAGCTTTCTTTTCCACTACTTCGTCGAAAATCAACTTCGCTCTAAGCAGGCAATGGTCACTGCTGGTGTTGAAGGCCTGCACCACAGAGACGTCTTGAATGATGCACTTTTTATTGACTAAAATATAGTCAATTTCATTCTTACTCTTCGCGTTTGGTGCAATCCATGTCCACCTTTTTGCAATCTTCTTTTTGTACCAGGTGTTTGCCAAGTAGACTTCTTTCATTTCTGCCATTGTTACCAGCCTCTCTCCTCTTTCATTTCTTTCGCCGCTGCCGTATCTCCCCATGAACTTTTCGCCAGCTTTCCCTCGCCCGACTTTAGCATTGAAATCTCCCATCGTGACAGTATAAGTGGACTTTTGTGTGAGGGCTCTTTCAAACTCTTGGTAGACTTCTTGCACTTCTTCATCCTTACTTGCACTTGTGGGAGTGTAGGCCTGGATGACCTTGAGGATAGCTTTTGACTCCATCTGAAGATGAGGCACACCAATATGTGATATTAGCTGGCATAATATGACTTACTGATGATAAATCCGACTCCTCCAATGTTTCTAGCGCCATCTCCCTTTCAGAGCCTCACAGTGCTTCCATCCTTCGAGTTGACTTCCAACTCCTTCTTTCGTCGGGTTTCACAGATATCGAGGATATTGCATCTTATCCTTTTCTTCTCCTCCATCAGATGGTTTAACATTTCCTCTCTCACCAGCGACCTACAATTGTAAGTACACACAGCGAGCATTGTCCTTTTCCATTTTGGCCTAGCACCTGACATTTTTTAGCAACCTTTTGTTGCTCAATTTCCACTCCACCACTGAAGAACGGTGTGATGACATGCAGGGAACTAAGACCCATTTACTCATGTTATTTTAGCCGTTAAAGTTAAGCCATCCCATTGGCTAGGCGGGCAGGCATACGTACCTTCTCAAGCTTAGCTAGCCTTCAACCTCTAAGGAGAAAGAAAAGCGCTCTTTGCTCTGAAAGAGCAATCCCCCTCCTTGGATCGGATATTCCGACACCTTTGTAGCATGGTTAGGCCTACCAGGGCA